>NC_064626.1:1040085864-1040388894 GCF_023864275.1 Schistocerca cancellata
CATGGGCTCTAAAATACACCTTAAGAGTTATGACCACTCGTTCACTGGAAGAGATGTGTTTCTTGAACAAGTGCTCAGACAGATGTGTTTCTTGAGCAAGTGTTCATAGTTCTTATGACAAGTACTTACTTTAGCGCCTATGTTTGCCCGATATTTTATTTTCGTTTTGGTTCTTACTACCTAACCGCAAAACTTGGAAAGCATAGAGCTAGCAGAGGAAGGGATTTGTTTCAAAGTGTCGAAGGTAAAGAAGTGCTCACAGCTCTTAATGCATTTGGGAGAGGGGACCAAACAGAAAGGTCATCGGTCAAATCGGATTAGGGAAGGATGGGAAAGGAAGTCGGCTGTGCCGTTGCAAAGGAACCATCTCAGAATTTGTCTGAAGCTACTTAGGAAGCCTGCCAGTGAGGCCGAGCGGTTCTATGAGCTACAGTCTGGAACCGCGCGACCGCTACAGTAGTAGGTTCGAATCCTGCCTTGGGCATGGATGTGTGTGATGTCCTTAACTTAGTTAGGTTTAAGTAGTGCTAAGTTACAGGGGACTGATGACCTCAGAATTTAAGTCCCACAGTGCTCAGAGCCATTTGAACCATTTTGTTCGACGTAGGGAAATCACGGGAAACCTAAACCGCTTGTCAATAGCATTTTCCATTTCCGGAATATTTGCGGTACAAGTTTTAGGTGATTCACCCCGTATTTTCTTATTGTGCTATTAAATGATGGCATCACTTTTTTATGAAATTACAAAAATTACTTCCTGCGAGTCTGATGGAAACGTGAAAAAATGATGAAGGTACAACGTGGTCTTTTATCTAGGGACAGATATTCCATTGAAAGCGCTGCAATCGAGAAAAATCTTGAGAATAGTGTATTTAATAGTCCTTTTGTTAGATTATTATTCTACTACGTAAATATGTGCTTCAGGCTGGAACCACGTGACCGCTACGGTCGCAGGCTCAAATCCTGCCTCAGGTATGGCTGCTTGTGGTGTCCTTAGGTTAGTTAGGTTTAAGTAGTTCTAAGTTATAGGGGACTGATGACTTCAGATGTTAAGTCCCATAGTGCTCGGAGCCACTTGAACCATTTGAACTACGTACAAACAATCAGGAAGTGACATTAAATTTAGTTGAAGTATTATCAAAATCCCTGTTACAAGTTCAATACAATTTGAAATAGTAGCTTTTGGAAACTACCATAAATTATCATTCTCAGGACATGTGAAATTGTTGCTAGATTAAAGAAACTCATTTAATTTGCAAATATCAGACGTTATATGCCAAGGGACATTCTGTTTCAAAATGCAAGACTTTCTAATTTACCCTACTTTTGGTTTGTAAATCTCAACAGGCATATTTATGGTGCAAGTTTCAGGTGATTCACCCTGCTTATTAAACTTCTGTACACTGTTGGTTAAAGGTGAAAGTCTGGAAAGTGTTCCAAGGCACAACAGTCTCCCCTGCTGCACGAAATCAGCACCAAGGGCTACACAATACCTCTCAATACTGGAACACCTTACGAGATACTGCTGTCTTTGTTCTTGGTGTACGAAATGGAACGGAGTGCACTCAGACTCGTGAGGGTAACTGAGCAGTTACTTGAGTGGGAAGTAACGGTTCCTATGTCTGGAAAGAGAACCATGGCCTGAAGAACGATACGATGACCCCATGTCCATGAATACAGCACCCAAATGACGCCATACGGCAATTCTGTGGTGTAACGCAAAGCGCTTAACGTGGTGTTGACGAAAATTCATTTACTTCAAAGTCAGGATACATTGGTATGACGCACCAAGCGCGTTTAAGCCGTTTAAGGACAACATACACTAACGCAAAGAAATCACAGCTCTACAGAGTTGTGAGACGTTAATGAAAGTTGGTAGGCGTGTTTCTACATCTGAAAGATGATGTCCGTTCAGATTTCGCACCCGTCACGTAAGAGTGGCGCAAGTAGCGCCATTATGAGGATGCAAATGGTTCAAATGGCACTAAGCACTATGGGACTTAACAACTGAGGTCATCAGTCCCCTAGACTTTGAACTACTTAAACCTAAGTAACCTAAGGACACCACACACATCAATCCCCAAGGCAGGATTCGAACCTGCGGCCGTAGCAGTCGCGCGGTTCCGGACTGAAGCACCTAGGACCGCTCGGCCACAGCTTCCATGAGGATACAAATCAGGTTTACTTTAACTGCACTCTGTAACGGTCGTGATCGTAGTTACCTTTGAGGTTGGACGTGGTGAGTTGTTGTTAGTCAAGAATGCCTTTAAGGTGACTCAGACGCCATTATCAACACCTCTCTGAGTTTGAACGAGACGATGGATGTCACTTCTGAGATATGGCAGAAAGACTTGGCAGGAACGTAGCCAACATATTTGATTGCTGGCAGCGATGGTCACGAGAATATACGGTCGCAAGAAGACCGGGCTCCTATGTCTGGAAAGAGAACCATGGCGTGTGGCTTTGACGCATCGTACTGCATTTGCAATTGGAGCGGCAGTTGGTACAACAGCGACACAACGAATTGTTGAAATGAAATGTCGTGTGACGAGGGCCTCCCCTCGGGTAGACCGCTCGCCTGGTGGAAGTCTTTCGATTTGACGCCACTTCGGCGACTTGCGCGTCGATGGGGATGAAATGATGATTAAGGACAATACAACACCCAGTCCCTGAGCGGAGAAAATCTCCGACCCAGCCGGGAAGCGAACCCGGGCCTTTAGGATTGACAGTCTGTCGCGCTGACCACTCAGCTACCGGGGCGGACAACGAATTGTTATAAACCGGTTACTTCAAGGCCAGCTCCGAGCCAGACGCCCAGTAGTATGCATTCTACCGACCCCAAGCGGCCGCAATTGGTGTCACGTGAGAGCTCATGAGAGGAGCCGTGAATTGGTTAGAATGAGGCCAGTTGATGGCCTGCAACCAACCTGTCTGCATGATACACACAGTGGACCAACACCTGGAGTTATGATCCGTGGTGCGATTTTGTATGACAGCAGGAGCACTCTCGTGTGTGTGCCAAGTGCCATAACTCCAAAACTGTACATCAATCTGGTGATTCGACCTGTTGTCCTCCCATTCATGAACAGCATTCCCGGGAGTGCTTTCCAACAGGATAGTACTCATCTATATACCGCTGTTGTAACCCGACATGCTCTGCAGAGTGTCGAAATGTTGCCTTGGCCTGTTCGATCCTCAGATCTGTCTCCAGTCGAGCACACATGGCACATCATCGGACAACAACTCCAGCATCATCCGCATACAGAGTTAAGGGGCTCCGGAACGCCCTATACTTGCAATGTTAAAATAACGCTTATAATTTACATCTTTCCTCACAAAGTATTTGAGGTAGGAAGTTGAACTTTTTACAGATTATTTATTGGAATATGGGCTACAACTTAACACAGGGATTTTACAAAATTTTAGTTCAGTTATTAAAGATGATTTTTTTTTCAATTGTAATGAAAATTCACAACATTTTTTTGCAATTTTTTATTTATATATTCAAAAATATACAGTTTTTTTGGAAAAAGGCTGTGTTAAATTATGCAGAAGGTACTGTGTAACATTTACTGAAAGTTTGAAACAAATATGTTCAGAAGATCCTTAGAAAACATGTAATTAGTATGAGAAAATAAAAGTTTTGGGAATCGAGCGACAAAGATTGGATTAACTTTTTAGTGCATTCCAGGTCCATAGGATGGATTATCTTCATCCTCTGCAAACTCCTCCTCCAGCTTCCTCTTGTTCCTCCTCCTTCGCTTGTATTTCTAGACTCTTTCCAGCCCTGTCTGCAGCCCGAAGGCGTTCCTTGTCTAAAGCAAGCATCACTCGTACCATGTTAGAATGTTATTATTTACAGTAATAACACATACCTTTGGCTTTCCAACATTTCTCCTTTTCTTAAAAGCCTTCAGAGGATTTCTAATAACTTTACTTTTACTCATTATTGTACTTCAACAAAACAGAGACTCAAGAAACAGGATTAATTAAGAATATTTTCGAGATAACGACAGAGTAAATAAACATGAAACAATTGACAATCACACCAGCGATATATATTGAACCATCACAGGTTAGCCACAACACATACTTTATCTCACATCACTAAAATGTACCTGATGAACACGGACGTTAATAATACCATTTGACAGCAGTTTAACAGCGCCACAGTGGGTCACACCCATGTAGAACACATTTCAAAAAAAATTTAAAAATAGTTGTAGTCTTCATAATTGAATAAATTATATATCTATTGAAAGGTAATAGTCTGCAGATTCAGAAAACGCAAAAAAGTAAAAATTGAACTTTTCATGATTTTGAGCCTTTCCGGAGCCCCTTAACTTTCCCTTTACTGTCCGACCAAGTGCAACAGGCATGAACTCCATCCCACAAATGAACATCTTGAACCTGTACAAAACAATGCATGCATGTTTGCGTGCTTGCACTCAAGTCTGGCGGCTACAACGGTTATTAGTGCAACAGTATTTCACATTTCCAATGACTTACTTGCTCTTATATTAAAGTGTGCTCTTACAATGTTAATCACGTAAATATGTTACTTGGAAAAATGTTTTCCCGAAATTTCGTTGCTCTACATTAATCAGTTTTTGGTGTTGCGACTTTTTTCCATCAGTGTATTTCGGAGGAGGGTGAAACAGGATATCACGTTCAAGACATGACACAGAATGAAATACCGAAACAACTAAAGACTTCACTTTCCTTATCCAAACTCATAAAATAGTCACCGATATCTAGTATTTTTCCAGACATCATTCTGTATAGGGATAATCAAACATGCTCATATGGTAGGAAATGACGCAGCTGCCGACCAGCTTCAGCTAGCACACTGGGCCTGATAGCGAAATGCATCAAACAATTCACTTGGGAGCATTGTAACAGCAATAATAACATGTAATCATAATAATTACCACTGGACAAATATAGCCCCCGTGTATGATCTGATGACATGGCAGTTCCAAACAATAACCTACACCAGAAAGCAGACGGAAATATCGCTCATCATTCCAAGTACAAGAGTGACACCTTCCACATTGCTTGGAGATTTAAGGGAACTGGGTATGCCTGCAGAAATTTGGAGGTTGATATAGAACGATCTGATGATCGCTGCGTAAGTTTATGACATCATGTCAAGTCAATACTAAAAGCGAAATTTTGTGCCTTCTTTTCTAGTGATTCTTTCATTACTTCCCATTGCATTGAAAATATAATAAAAATAAAAAATAATATTTTATTTCTGTTTCAATTTGCGTGGTACACGTTAACTTCATGAACGTTCCTGCTGCTTTCTGATAAACCCTTTCAGAACCTCTGGCTACAAGTGTGTACACTAATGTTTGCTGTGTATTAGCTGCAACGGAACTATTTTTCCTCAATGGAACCTCATATATGTATTTGTGAATATTTAATCTTTCCACCATGCACAAGTGCCGCAGCATGTTGGTCACAGATATAAAAATATCACAAGTGAATGCTGTAGTACGCAGCAACTTGTGGCCGCCAGAATACGCGGAAATGGTTGGTTGGTTGATGCGGGGAGGGGACCAAACAGCAACGTCATATGTCCCATCGGATTAGGGAAGGATGGGGAACGAAGATGGCCATGCTCTTTCAAAGGAGTCATCTCGGCATTTGTCTGAAGCGATTTAGGGAAATCATGGAAAACTTAAATCAGGATGACTTGACGCGGGTTTGAACCGTCGTTCTACCGAATGCGAGTTCAGTGTGCTAACCACTGCGCCACCTCGTTCGTTCACGGAAATGGTTGGTTAGTTGCACTGTACTGTATAACTGAATATTATTATTGCTGTTATTTTTCATGGTAATTATTCAATGGTCAGTTTATTTATTACAACAGTGCGTACATATTTGAAAATTATTTTAGTCCATAAGAAGAAACCAAGTGTACAAAGTAGATATATCTTGCATCTATATATCATTAAAAATCATCTAAGAGCATTAGAGCACAAAAGAAAAATTTTCTTTCCTCCTGAAAAAATTCAGGTCTGAAAGGGTTAAGTCATTGGCATCTGATTGGTCCGGACAGGCACGTGGGGATAGGGGTTTGTTAGTTATTGGGAGCTCCAATGCTAGGCGAGTCATCGAGCCCCTCAGGAACATAGCGTCTAGGGCGAGGAAGAAGTCCAACGTTCACTCGCTGTGTTTGTCGGGAGACCTTGTCCAAGATGTGGAAGGCTCTTCCGGCGGCTACTGAGCGTGTGGGATGCAGCCAGCTGCAGACTGTTGCACATGTAGGCACTAACGATGGCAGTGGTCGGGGTTCCGAGGAAATCCTTGGGTCCTTTCGACGGCTGACTAAATTGGCGAAGGCGGCCTCCATCTCTCGAGGAGTGGAAGCCAAGATGACGATTTGCAGCATCGTACCCAGGGTGGACCGGGGTCCTCTGGTTTGAAGTCGAGTGGAGAATCTAAACCAGAGGCTACGTCGACTCTGCGATGAAAATGGTTGTAGATTCCTCGACCTACGCTATAGAGTGGAAGGTTGTAGGACGCCCGTCGATAGATCAGGGATGCACTACAGACAGGAAGCAGCTACATGAGTAGCACAGTACTTGTGGCGTGCACATGAGTGTTTTTTAGATTAGGTTCCTCCCCACGGGAAACAAACCGCTGGCCTGAAAAATTACCAGTTTATGACACTGATGTGGGTGTGCCAACCGTAAAAATTGTTAGTTCACCTAAACAGTCATTCCAAACGATTTAAATATGCTAAATCTCATGTTAGCAAATTGTCGAAGAGTCTGTAGCAAGATCCCCGAGTTACTCTCCTAAATAAACAGTAATAATGCCAATACTGTTTTAGCTACCGAGAGCTGGTTGAAACCAGACATAAATAGCAGTGAAATTTCGAACTCGGATTGGACAGTGTTTAGGAAGGATAGGACTAATGCTATAGTCAGCATTAAGTCAGGAGAGAACACGTTCCTTGCACAACTCCTTCCCCTCCCCGGGAGCAAGAAGGATGTGGCCAGGTATATTGGAATGGCGAATTTCTTTCGGAAGTTCGTTCCTAATCTCGCCTAATTGACTGCGCCCTTGAATAACTATGACAAGAAAGACGAGCCCTTCCTTTGGGGGTAGGCTCATCAAGCTATCTTTGAGGCAATTAAAGCCGCCCGTGTTAGTTATTTCGACAAGCCCTTTATTGCCCAGAACGAAGCATCCAATTCTGGGATAGCGGCAGTACTCCTCCAAGAACACCAGGGTGAGGGGCGCCCAGTCGCCTGCACAAAGTGCTTCTTATGTCCTGCAGAATTAAAATCTTTAGTCAATGAGTGGGAAGCTTTAGCAGTTCTCTTCATCTTGGCAATGTTTCAGTTTTACTTAGAGCATAGGGAATTTCGAGATTCATAATCAAGCGGTGAGTCGGGTACTGGCCCGCCCCAGAAAACTGGTAGGATTGCTCGTTGGGCAGTCCGCACCTCTGCATTTAGTTTTAAGCTTCATCATATCAAGGGTCCAGACTACAGCTTGGCGGACGCTTTAAATCGCATATGTGAAGACTGCGATTCCAGCAAGAGGCGGAGGATGGTGTCAAACTTGCCTGTGGCGGCGCTGTATTGACTGAAGTTCCGAACTCTCTTGCGATCTCAAGGGGAGACAGGAAGAAGATTCCCGTTTTTTCCAAATAAAAAAGGTCTTTAAAAAGCAAGCACATAGATGGTATGATCTTAATAAAGGTATTGTATGTCAAAAGGGGAAAATCGACCGCACATTCAGAATTTGTTAGCCTCAGATATTGATTCCCGCTGCTGTTAAGCATTTTCATATCTCCGTGGTGGGCGGTCATGTAGGTTTCCATAAGACTTTGGCGACAATTAGACAACATGTGGTTTTGCCGTCTATTTGTAACGATACACGTTGGCTAGTGAGGTGGTGTCAGTTATGCAAACAGGAAAACACAATTCTAACTCCGCAAAGGTCTTCGCGAGTTTACTCGTCAGAGCAGATCCATAGCCTGTCTCTTTTTGGACTACATATAACAGCTTCCATGTACCCGTGGGGGGGGGGGGGGGGCGAGGGGTAACCGTTATATCTTGGTGGTGATGGGAAGTTTTCCCGTTGTAGTTGGTTGATTCCCAACCGCAAGGTCACTAGTGGCCAATCTGTACAGCATCTTACTAAAATCTTTGTTATCTTTGAACCACCAAGCATCCTAGTAAGTTATAAATCTGCGGAATTCGTATATAGGGAATTCCGGAGAATCTGTTTCGATTATGGTGTTAGGCATGTCACCACTATTTCATACTACATCCAGCCGGCCTCTTCTGGGCGCCTGAGTAGGAACTGTGGCCGCGTTCATAATAACGCTGGAACATTCCAACCACAAGGTTAAATCTTGCTTTCAATACTGCTCAGCATGTGGCCATCAAGGTTACCCCGACCTCATATGTGGGAGATGTGAGTTCAAGGGGAAGGGCGGAGACCAAGTGTTTGTGCGTAGGTTTAACGTCGGAGCCAAGGCTGCAGTAACACCTTCTAATAAACTGGCTCACTGTTTTAAGGGCCCCTGCAAAATTTTAAGTCCCATTTAATACTTCTATCCGTAATGGATTGATCGGGAAGATCTCTAGAGTGCATATTACTTAGGTTTTAATTTTCTGCCCTCGGTGTCGCACTCCGGCAAAGAGTCTTTGAGTTTCCTTGGTAGAGGCTGAGCGTTGTGGGCTCAGCCATGTATCAATTTCGCTCCTCGTTGACGATCTTTGTCTGAATAACTTTGAGGTACGTCAGTGGCACCATCGGTGGGAACAAAAGCCGCGAAACAGGAAGGTTTTGGGGGTGAGTGTGAGGTGTGGGTAGCGAATCGGCCAGGGGCATGGGAAGTATGGAGCTCTGGGTGATACGCGAGAGAACGAATCGGCTCCTGTGAAGGCGCCGAACCTGGTTTTGGCTGTCGGTTATCGCCTGCGCTGCGAAGCGGTTTCCGTGAGTGGGCACGATATTTTGGAAAACTCACCAGTGACTTGGAGTTTATTCGGCCGGTTCGATGCTAGTGAAGGCGGTCCGGTCTCTTGCAGGCTTACGGAGTGGAAGGATGACGGCCATCCTGTTCAAGTTAAGGGAATGGGGTTTACACAACCGCCACTCATAATTAATAGCAGCTGCTTAAAAGTCATATGGTTAAAATCTAATGAGTGGATTTTGGCTAACTGTAGTTGCCTATTCAGTGACTGTTAATTTATTTTAAATTCTGTATTTTGCGGTCTGCTGAACGACAGGGGTCAGTGAATTTGAGTTAACTGTAGCTACCTATTCAGTGACTATTAATTGTTTTAAAATTTGTTGCCTTACGCGTGTTCTGAATGACAGTGGGTCCATAATTAATGGCAGCTGGCTATAAGCTATTTACGTAAAATATGATCAGGGAATTTTGGTTAACTGTAGCTAACTATTCATTGACAGTTAATTTTTTTTAAATTCTGTACCTCTGCTATCTACTGAGTGACAGTAGGTATATAATTAATGGCAGCTGTTTAAAGTTCATTCAGCTAAAAAAAAAGTTCGGTAAATTTTGATAACTGTAGTTGTTTTTAAAAATCTTTACTTTTGATTTATAGTTAATGGCTGGTGGTTCATAATTAGTTGCAAATGTTTGACAGTGATTTGTCTAAACTCTGCTCATTCAGTTTTACTGCTGATTATTTTTTAAATCTCGTATGACTTTAATAAGTGTAAGTCTTTCCGTTAGGGTAACCCGATCCCTGATCTTCCCTCCCGAATTCCTAGTTATCAGAGCTAATACTCCCTCTGTGACAACGCAGGTGTCGTCAAAATTTTAAAGCCTGGCTTTCATTCTAATGCTGTTGTGACCGGCTGTCGTTGAGCATTTAGCATGCACCGTACAGTACTCAACTGTATACACAGTTATCTTCTCAGTTCGCCTACAGAAGAGCCAGTTGTTCAGGTTAGATGTTACCTAGCGTTTAGTTCATGATATAGGTAGTACGAAAGAAAAGCAAAAACCGGAGAAACAGATATGCCTGTAGTCGCAGAAATTGTGAAAATTCTAGCGTCAAGAAGGGGTGTATCCGCGATGGAGGGCTATGTGAAGAAAAATATTCCTCCAAATTATGCTTCAGTTTGTTTTATTTCACCAAGGGAGCCGATGAGGCTCGCTTGGAATATCTGGACACAAATAGAATTTGTCGTGTCAATAAATTTATCACTCAGCCCTTGTGAGGCACACTGAGGAGCTACTTCACTGAGAAGTAGCGGCTCCGATCTCGTAAACTGACATAGAGCCGGGAGCACGGTGTGCTGACCACATGACCCTCCATATCCGCATCCAGCGACGCCTTTGGGCTGAGGATGACACGGCGGCTGGTCCGTACCGTTGGGCCTTCCAAGGCCTGTTCGGACGGAGTATTTTTTTTTCTTTTTTTTTGACGAAGGTACTTATTATTTTCTTTATTTTCTTTGATTAAGGTCTAAGAGTGACAAACGAATAGCCCAGTGTTGAATATGAAAGTTTCCTGCTATGTGAGGATAACTCATTAACAGTGTATAATTGGATTTAATGTCATATTTTAGCTTTCGTGCCTGTTTTAATACACGTCAGTCATTCACCTCCAACTTTAAGAGATAATTGTTTCTTAAAGGTGACTAGTTTGCTTCGTTGTCAGATGATTGAGGAAACTCTGCTTGTTGTGCAAAAAATAAGTCTTATACATTCGTTTGAAAATGAGAATCAAGTCCATATTTTTACAGTTTACCACGAAGGAAAATACTGCTTCAGGCCGTATAGTTTCCCGATCGTAGTTGTAGCGGTTCGGAGCTAGACCAAGTGAACTGTCGCCGTCAGCGCCAATGACTCCTCTCGCACTCGTAATGTGCCTCAGCAGGTTGCTGCTTCGAGTTAGTCGAAAAATGTATAGACAGGAAATCATAACCATCTGCTTCAGTTGCGCCTCTTAGACAACACAATCCGTTCGTTCATAGCTGTGACTGATTACATCTACCTTATTATCTACCTTACATCTGGGAACTTAATCATTCACTAACTACCAGTCTACCCCTTCTTCTAATACATGCTTCACTATTTATTCGAACTACAAATATCTCCTACCAGACTATACACGTCAAGTCATACATTCCATTTATTATATATGTAATGTAAAAGCTCCTCTATACTGTCACGTAAACGTAACTTTTTACAGTAATCACTCTATTTCACAAACACGAGACTTTTATCCGCAATCAACAAATTCTCCAAAATAAATTTTCACGCAGAAAGACTACATAAAGGAACAAACATTGCATAGTCGTTAGTTATCTTGAGACCTCTACATACATTAGGGTAACTGCAACAGTTAACTTCACAGAGGCAGATATTGATACCTTGAGATCAATAGCATGTACCGAACTATTTAATAGACAACCTCCGTACTACCAACGCATTGAATATGTAAAGGTACTAGAATAGTGTGAAGCTTCACTACTTAACAACCCAATAAAACATGATAATCCTATGCAGCACTTAACAAGCATGGTTACAGACATAGATAATAAAGGACAACCGCACATAGCACTAATTTTAACAAAAGTGTGGGAACGAGAACTAAGGCTGGCGTAAAAAGCCCCCTCACTTATACGAGAGACCAATGTATTGACATACACAGTTCAACGAGGACACTAGCTCACTTGCAATAGGCAACACTAAGACAAGTCAATGATCGACAAAAACATAACGTAAGAGATAGGAAAAGAACCCAAAAAATATAACACCATTTGAACTATAATGACCAACAGAACAAAGTTGGTCACACACGTGATCAGTGTTACGCAGCCTTAGCTCTGCACTATGCTAATATCCCTGTGCGCCGCACTCCACAAACACCGCAACGATGAAATCTCAAACCGACAGCTTACCCTTGTTCCTGGTGACTCCACAGCGTCCAGCTGGGCGCCGTATTTGGCACAGGCCCCAAGATGATGACAGACCGACAGCTCGCTCCGTATGCCTGTTATTGCACAACACCCACGCTGGCGCCATCCTCTCAGACAAACAAGTAGCCTGTACTCGATGCGCGCAGCTTAGACCTGCCTTCCGTGTTCAGCGATTACGGCCACAACTCCAACACACAGGCTGGCTGCTAACCAAGGCACTCCAGCGGACCATCTGTTCCCTTCCTCGTTTGTAGGCAGGCTCATGAAACAGAGCGTGCACCAGCGAACACTGATTGCTTTCCACCTCAGCCAGAGATAAGAATCGCCACAGTGCATTCATTGCAAGCCTCTCCGATATCGATGGCGAGAGACGTGCTGGCATGGCTCAGCAAACTTACTGCTATTTTTGCCTATTGCTAAGTCCTCTTGTCACCCATGGTTACCCATGTCTGAGCGAAGTGCTCACCCACCAATGGCTTGCGTAATGACCTTTACCATGACGAGCCCAACAAATTATATCATGAGGCTTAATGCGCGGGGATGTTCTTCTTGGTAAATGAAATAGTGTACCTATTACAGGAGTTAATGGCTTGGCTCTTAGGGCTTTGACGTACATTACGGCTGAGTCAAAAACCAGCATAGTGAGCAACAAGAATACAAGGAGACATGGATACAAGGAACAAAGGATGCAAGGATACCAGGATGCAAGTATGCCACTAGTAAAAATCAAGAATTTCACTGTTATTTACGTATGTTGTTGTCTCATTTGAATCAGCATTGAAGTCTTCTGTCATCAAAAAGATGCATACCTTCTTCTTCGTCTCCAAACCATCCCGGTGCTGATTCCAGATAGTTGTCGTGCAGCAACACGTTAACCTTTGGTCGCATCGATGTATCGGGTCTGGGGTGCAATGGCCGCTATGGAATGGTAGAAGAGCCGTTCTTCTGGTGCTCAGGGTCTAACTCAGGACCGAAAGCTGGAGTGTAGCGGCAGGCGGCTGGTGGACTCTGGGGGCAACTACAATAGTGAGTGGTCCCAGTCACGGCGACGGCAGAGTGTTGATTGCTAGGAGCTGTGCAGTCAGGCGGCGGTCCTCTGGCCCGGTCACTGCAATGACGGTTGCGGCACAGTTAAGTGAAGACTTCAAGGCTGTGGCTGACACGGACTTGGCGCATTTACGTCGCCCAGCTGTTCGACCACCATTGGCTGGCTACGGGTGGGTTTAAATGATGGTAGCTGCTTCTGGCTGATGTTACAGAACAGGACTACGTCTCTATGTTATCGCAGAAAGACTTGGAACAGGGTCGGTATCTGGCGTCTGTTGTCACGCAGCAGTGTGGTAAAGTGCAGAAATATCCTGGAGGCTGGTCAATGTCCCAAGTCGTTGGCACATGGAAGTAGCAGTACAGTAGCAGCAGCTTCTGCCGTTTTGCTGAATCGGCAGGGGTATTTTCCAGCAAAGGACAGTGCTCAGGTTCTAGAGTTCTGTCTTAGGCACTGGCTGTATCTATTCCGTTGCACAGCTGATGCTAAACACAAATAAATATAAAGTGCATAAATGAACGAAAAAATATTATATACACTCCTGGAAATGGAAAATAGAACACATTGACACCGGTGTGTCAGACCCACCATACTTGCTCCGGACACTGCGAGAGGGCTGTACAAGCAATGATCACACGCACGGCACAGCGGACACACCAGGAACCGCGGTGTTGGCCGTCGAATGGCGCTAGCTGCGCAGCATTTGTGCACCGCCGCCGTCAGTGTCAGCCAGTTTGCCGTGGCATACGGAGCTCCATCGCAGTCTTTAACACTGGTAGCATGCTGCGACAGCGTGGACGTGAACCGTATGTGCAGTTGACGGACTTTGAGCGAGGGCGTATAGTGGGCATGCGGGAGGCCGGGTGGACGTACCGCCGAATTGCTCAACACGTGGGGCGTGAGGTCTCCACAGTACATCGATGTTGTCGCCAGTGGTCGGCGGAAGGTGCACGTGCCCGTCGACCTGGGACCGGACCGCAGCGACGCACGGATGCACGCCAAGACCGTAGGATCCTACGCAGTGCCGTAGGGGACCGCACCGCCACTTCCCAGCAAATTAAGGACACTCTTGCTCCTGGGGTATCGGCGAGGACCATTCGCAACCGTCTCCATGAAGCTGGGCTACGGTCCCGCACACCGTTAGGCCGTCTTCCGCTCACGCCCCAACATCGTGCAGTCCGCCTCCAGTGGTGTCGCGACAGGCGTGAATGGAGGGACGAATGGAGACGTGTCGTCTTCAGCGATGAGAGTCGCTTCTGCCTTGGTGCCAATGATGGTCGTATGCGTGTTTGGCGCCGTGCAGGTGAGCGCCACAATCAGGACTGCATACGACCGAGGCACACAGGGTCAACACCCGGCATCATGGTGTGGGGAGCGATCTCCTACACTGGCCGTACACCACTGGTGATCGTCGAGGGGACACTGAATAGTGCACGGTACATCCAAACCGTCATCGAACCCATCGTTCTGCCATTCCTAGACCGGCAAGGGAACTTGCTGTTCCAACAGGACAATGCACGTCCGCATGTATCCCGTGCCATCCAACGTGCTCTAGAAGGTGTAAGTCAACTACCCTGGCCAGCAAGATCTCCGGATCTGTCCCCCATTGAGCATGTTTGGGACTGGATGAAGCGTCGTCTCACGCGGTCTGCACGTCCAGCACGAACGCTGGTCCAACTGAGGCGCCAGGTGGAAATGGCATGGCAAGCCGTTCCACAGGACTACATCCAGCATCTCTACGATCGTCTCCATGGGAGAATAGCAGCCTGCATTGCTGCGAAAGGTGGATATACACTGTACTAGTGCCGACATTGTGCATGCTCTGTTGTCTGTGTCTATGTGCCTGTGGTTCTGTCAGTGTGATCATGTGATGTATCTGACCCCAGGAATGTGTCAATAAAGTTTCCCCTTCCTGGGACAATGAATTCACGGTGTTCTTATTTCAATTTCCAGGAGTGTAGTTTGTGCCATGTTCTCCAGAATATACTAGATGCAGCCTTCATAGAGAAGCGTCGGGCTGCCTGCGGCTCAGATCAGGAAACGAGGATTGTGACGCTGGTGCACAGTGTACTCTCCACTACACACCATACTGTATCTCATTGAGTACAAATCCAGACATAGGCGGCAGGGTTCTATGTTGGAAGTGGTGCCACGAAACGTCATACATCGTGTTCGTCAAGTATCATCTGGGTGGTAAAGACAAACGGTCCTCAAGCGTCTCAAGACTACTCAGCCATTACTGTACTTCTAATACAAGCGTAAGTTATTGGTAAAGACGATTTGTTTCCTATCGCCTTGCGTTAGTGTAAGGTATCAACTGTGGAGAAATATACAAGCACTGTGAAGAGTAAAGATGACTCTAGCTAGTGCCGTCACTAAGACTCTGCATGCCGCCGCTGCAAAGCGACATCATATACTCTTGGTTGGTTGGTTGGTTGGTTGATTTGGGGAAGGAGACCAGACAGCGTGGTCATCGGTCTCATCGGATTAGGGAAGGATTGGGAAGGAAGTCGGCCGTGCCCTTTCAGAGGAACCATCCCGGCATTTGCCTGCAGTGATTTAGGGAAATCACGGAAAACCTAAATCAGGATGGCCGGACGCGGGATTGAACCGTTGTCCTCCCGAATGCGAGTCCAGTGTCTAACCACTGCGCCACCCCGCTCGGTTCATCATATACTCTATCTGACAAAAAAAAGTGAAGTACCCAGAAGAAATTGAGGAGACGAAATGAAACTTCACCGTTTGAGAGGATATCTGATGTTGTTTAAATGATTATAAAATCGAATAAAATTTACAAAGAGCAAGGGGTTGTGAGCTCACTTATCATTATGACATATTAGCCCATCTGGTCTGGATGCATACGGTGATATGGTTGAGGAGGGTGTCGAAAGCCGTTGTATCGTCTCCTGAGAGAGGCTGGTACACAACTCCTGTAGTTGATTCTTGAAATGCTAGACACTGTCACTGGCATGGAGGTGACGTCTGACTTGACTCCATACATGTTCTATCGGCGACAGATATGGGGATCTTGCTGGTGGTAGGACTGTCTCAACATCATTCAGACAGTTCATGGAGACACTTGCTATGTGTGGACGACTATTGGCCTGTTGAAATATGGCACCACGATACTGCTGCACGAGAAGTAACACATGAGGACACAAAATATCTCTGATGTACACTTATGCTGCCAAGGATCCTTCGAAATATTGGAAGAATTGGACCTCTCCCATGGTCGACGCAATACTCGCTGACAATAATGACCAAGGGTTGTGAAGAATTGCGATTCTCAGTTGAACACAATGCGATGCCATTCATCAGCAGTATCCTGGTGCCAACGCCAGGATAATTTGATAGATATTACTTCATTACGCGTTAAATATCGAAGAATAATCGTCTTTAAATTATATTTTATACACCGCACAAAACGGAACGAGAAGCGCTAGTTAAATACGTAGCTTCATTCAGCTTTCCACTTCCTCTCTACATTACTCAAACACCCATCTTATAAATAATCCTTTATAAATCTTCTCATTAAACTAACATAAACAAATTGAAACTGATGTACAAGTCTTCAATGCTGAAGATAATCTATCTTGGTGTGTGGAGAACTCTTCGTTTCAGCACCCAAGCAGCAACTATAAATAATTTATTTTTAATGATTCGTTTGGCAAATATGTTCATTTTGTGTTATAGCTCACATCAAGACTTACCAAATGGTGTGACTGACCGATATTTACCGTGTCTGTGTCTTTTGTTACTGTTGTTATAAACAATTTTACACATAAATTTTAATAACCTTGATAATATACGTTGGCAAAAATGATATTTTTTATTGAATTCGTCTCTTTATTGCACTTTAAATGTTCTCCTAAGATTTTCTGTAGTTTGGGTGGGAGTGAGTTTAGAGTTTTTGGTCAATATTTGTGCCTCAGTTTTAACACAGCCTGTTTCTCGCCATAATGCTTAGCAGTTTTATCCTTGCCGCCACGGAAACTCCAGGCTGCTTCCGCACAGAGGCGCGCTGTTCATCAACCCTCCTCCTCCCGTACTTGTTGCAGTGAGTTTGAGTCCCCCCCCCCCCCCCTCCATCGCTTGTGTGCCTACGTGATCTAACCACCTTGCCGCAACTTCCAAGCTATACCCTGGGGTGACAAAAGTCGCAGGACACTTCCTAATATCGTGTCGGACTTTCTTTCAACCGGCGTAGTGCGGCAGGTCGTCGTGATTCGTACTCATCAAACAAGTCGTTGGAAGTCCCCTGCAGGTATACTTAGCCGTGCTGCCTCTATAGCCGTCCATAATCCCGAAAGTGTTGCCGGAGCCCGATTATGTCCCATACATGCTCTATGGGCTCCATGTCAGGCGATCCTGATGGCCAACTATACAGAATGTTCTTCAAACTAATCATGAACAATTGTGGCTCAGTGACTTGGCGAGTTGAGATAGCGTAGGCTACTTATCTCGACACCTACACTATGACAGCTGTGCTTGTTCAGATTCTAGTACTTGCCACATCTCAATGTTTTGGACTCTGTGAATGAACTTCATTTCAACTCAAGTGGATGCAATTTATTGGGTTGGTACGTAAGTTCGTCGCGTTTTTCCGTAAGTTTAATAGACTCAAGACACACACATAGCAGATTTTTTAGTCAACAGTAATATATTATCCTTCACTATTTACAACAACCTACCAACTCTGGGGTAACTTTTAGATTCGATGACTATAGAAATCACAAAGTTTTGAGGCGAAGAACTCATAGAGCTATGTTGGGAGCGCTTTTTCATCCGGAAAGTAGGTTCCTTGAATGCTGTTCGATAGAGAGTCGGAAAGGTGAAAATCTAAGGACGCAACCTCAGGTGAATAAGGTGGCTGCAACTGACTTCCCAACCCAGCTCCTATATAGCGCTTTTTTGTCAGTCTAGCGGAATGCAGGCGGGGGTAATCGTCGAGTAGCATCACTTCACGCAGTCTTTCTGATCGTTACTCTTCGACTGCATCTTCAAGGGACCAAAATACTGAGGACATCGGTCCCTAGACTTACACACTACTTAAACTAACTTTTGCTAAGAACAACACACACACCCATGCCCGAGGGAGGGACCAAACTGCTGAGGTCATAAGTCACTCGACTTAGACACTACTTAAACTAACTTATGCTAAGAACAACACACATACCCATGCCCGAGGAAGGACTCGCGGGAGGGGCCGATGTCTCAGTCGTTGAGAATAAATGTTGGTAGTGATGGACATACCCCGGGGAAGCACTTCGTAGTACATCACATCGTCGCTACTCAGCCAGATGCCTGATTTTATCTTTTGTGCATGTGCGAAGATGCTTGTACACGGAGCTGCTGCTTTTTTGGGCTCAACCAGCACTTTCTTCTCCTTATGTCAGCATAAAGACGCCACTCCTAGTCACCAATAACGACAGGGGATATGAGTAATCGGTATTGTTCATGAGCCAATTGACGACAAGCAAGAAGAGATACAGATATGGCCACCGACTGATTTTTGTAATTTTGGTTTAGAGCACACGGTACCCATACAACTGAGTTTTGAGCACTCCCCCATTGCATGCAAACGTCGTACCATGCTGGAATGATCACATTTCATTCCATTTCGCCGTTTCTCGAGAACATCGATGGATTAATACGCTTAAACGATCTTCATCAGACCCCAAAGGCCTTCCAGAACGTGGAGAGTCATTAATGTGAAAACGAGCCTCCTTAAAACGTTAAAACTACTTTCTTACCGTGATCTGTCCAATGGCATTATCCTCATGCACGGCGTAAATGTTTCTGGCTACCTCGGTTGCTGTCACCCGTCTATTAATGTCACACAGATTTCTCCACCTGGCAGTCCATTTTGCAGTGTCCACAGTTCCACTTACTATCTCCAGATGACAGAGTGACACTATGTAAACTCACATAGCAAGAGCGAAGTGCCAATAAAAACTGACAATCGATAAATAAACTAAAAAGCGATGAACTTATGCACCAATCTAATACATAAGTTACTACGAAAGCGGTCACTTTTATTTTACGAGATGTAACTCTTCTCATTTCAGTCACGTTTAGCAAGGAAGCACGAAATGAATTGCCTGTCGGAATAGAGAGTGCCCCTATTTTTGCATACATAAAATGTTCTAATTAAAGTACTCAATAATTTCTTAGTACTTTACAGAAATCGTAAATACTAGCCATGAGTGAGTGGTGGTTTCACTAACTACGCGTACTCTGCATGTTCCAATACTCCTTTGTTCTCGTCATCATTGAAAGGTTGTTTGTGTACCAGAGCAGTAACGTTGCTGCTTTACTAACGCCTGTACAAGTACATGAGCTTGCATAACGCATTCTCAGTACGGCGGGAGAGTTGCTGCATGGTTATACGCGGTAAAGGTTTCCCAGCAGAAATGCTCTGCTACGTTTGACGTTCGCAGCAATTGCGAGAAGGCTACGAGACACCAGAGCTTGCAAGGAGACAGTGCATTTTCCAACCTGGATTTTTGTACAGTTGTTGCTTGTACCTGGATGAAAGTACATGTTCTGTGACTGTGTAGTCTCTTGTATATACAAAACTACTGTGTGGTAATGAGAAATTTACTGTATGTTTGGTAGACTTCCGAATATATGCATTATTCTGCATTTATATCCAATACTAGCTGTCACAAACAGTTTCCGACTGTGGACACTCGGTTGGATCGGTTGCTTTGAAGAGGATGGTTTGGAACAGTTTGAAGAGGAATCACTCAGTAGAGCTCCTCACGTGATGCAGGCGCTGGATACATCTCATGCTAACATGCGACGACTTATCTACGGACAAAAACTGCACCTATACCATCCTCAGAAAGTCCATGCAATAGAAGTGGGACACTAGTGCCGTCGGCGATTACTGTCTGTGTGATGGTGTTTACAGCACTACATACTACATCTAAAATCACAGACTTTGTTTTTATTTACCTGTGAATGCACGGCGTTGTGAGCTTAGAAAACATTTATATTTACATGAACTGTATTCGCGTCTGCCAAAATTGACAACCATCAGCTGTAGAATGGAATGACGAAGTGACAAGTTGTGCAGGACGGAACTCGAAGCCGGATCTGCTACAACCTTACTCGTACATTCATTATATATATTCCTGTACAGGTGATACATTGTACTTGAAAGTCGCTTGCCAGTGTTGACGAATAGACACTATATTGCAGTCCTGTGATATTTTGAATTACGATTCAAAGGACACTGGCGAATACAGACGTTATGAAATACATTAGATGCATTCACAACTGCGTAATGGACAATCAGCAGTAGAATGGAATAATGGCAGTGAAAATTTGTGATGTACTGAGACTCCAACCAGAATTTGACGCTTATCTCCTGGCTCTCAACGCACGGCTCACGACCAGAGCCGTCCTTTCATGTGCGTCTACAACCTGTACTCTTACATCCATTATGTACATTCCTACACAAGCGAGACATGTCACTCAAAAGTTGTTTCCCCGATGTCGGAGGATAAATACGATGTTGAAGTGCTGCACAATTCTGATTTACGATGCACAATTCCTTTTGGCATGCATGGAATTGCGAATACATTTAGTGTACTTCATAACGGCTGTAGTCGCAGCAATACCTATTCCTTTGGACATACATGCATGTTCAAAGGAACTTTGCACCGTAGTTCATAACACCACAGGCACTGCCGTGACGTATCGTACAATTATACAGCAGAGACCCACTAATACGGACCCCGGAAATCCGAATGTTCGGTTAACCCGAGCATGAAAAATGTTAATATAAGTATGGAAAACTGTGCAGTAAACTGCTGAACATACACACTATTTTAATTTACACAGCACAGTGAACACGTATTAGAAAAATTGGCAAGAAAACATTAGGTTTAAACAATGCATAACAATGAAAGAAAAGGTGTCAAACTTATTAAAATACAGCGGATATTTTATCCCTACTTTTTAGATGATAAAAACTCAGTCATTGTTTTTAGATGTAATGAAGACAATCTGTTATATGAAGCATAGTAGCGGCATCGTCTCATAAACATCAAATCAGCAGGTGTAACAGAGTGCTGTTGCTCCAAATAACGTAGCGCGAGGTCAAGGGCTTCTGCTTCGTCACTGTGTGGCACCAGCTGTCCTTTGTCACTTCCGTCACAGCAGTCCACTTCTTCCTGGTCTTGAGTCGCAGCAGCAACTAAATCGCGTCAGTAAGGTTCTCCGCACATGCCCCATCTGCTGCCATCCGCTCATCTACGTCACCTTCACTAGCTTCTTCACATCCAGGGATGTTCTGTATCATTTGTAGTAGATTTTCCTCTTCATTTTCAACTAGGTTGTCCTGAAATTCAAGAGATGTCCACAGATTCTGCACGATTTCCTCATATTCTGAAATATTCTGCCATGCCTCAGTGGCCCAATAAATATTCTTCACATTGGTCTATTTTATTTTGTCCACTAAAGGAATGCTATCATCTTGGATCACCATCCTTAATAAAAATTGTTTTCTGTAAATCAGTTTTAATGTTTGCAATACGCCCCGATCCATCGGCTGTAGAAGTGCTGTAGCATTCGGCGGCAAAAACTTCGCCACAATTTCTCCCACACATAATTCCTCAGAGCTAGGGTGAGATGGCATGTTATCAATCAAAAGGACTGCACGGGGGGACAATGATTTTTCTTAAAACACCGTTGAACAGAGGGAACAAACTGGCCGGGAAACCATTCTTTGAACAGCTTACCATCCATTCATGCTTTTTTCTGGTTTCCGTAATATACGGGCAGGGACTTCATGTTGCAGTTTTTAAATGATCTGGGCCTAGCAGATTTGGCAATCACCATTAAAGGCAGCTTTTAATTACTAGCAGCGTTGCTGCGCGCTAATAAACTCACACGATCATTGCACATATTAAAACCAGGAGCATGGTCTTCTGTTTTTGATGGTAGCCTATTTGTTGGCAGTGCCTTAAAATTAAGGCCAGTCTCGTCAGCGATGTAAATTTGTTGGGGAGAATACTTTCTCTCCCTTATCATTTTTTCAAGCTCACCCAAGTATTCCTTCGCTGCGTCACGGTCAGAAAAAAGCTTCTCTCCTGTAATTGTTAGCTGACGGATTCCATTACTTTTTTGAATCTATCCAACCAATCCGTACTCGCACTAAAAGACTCATTACCATTCGTTAACTTGTTCACGTAAACATCCTTCTCCTGAACCAGTGCTTCACTCAAAGGAGTTCCCCTCTCTCTTTCCTACGTAAACCAAAGGAAAAGAACATCATTCACTTTATCTTACTGCGACTGTTTCAAAGTCTGCCGAATTTCAGGTGTTTTTCCCGAAGACGTTGCACAGGACTGTTCAAGCTTCACTCGGTTCTTCTTCCAATCCCAAATGATTGCCTTACCACCACTCAGTTCCGTTGCCAGTTTAGATACATTCTCACCATCGTCTATCCGCTTCAAAGCATTCAGTTTTTCTTTGAGTGTTAACGTTGTATGTATCCGTTTACCCATGACGAAAATATGTACACCATCACACCTGAACGAATGCAATAAAACTGTTACGCGTGCCAGCGATCGATAACTAGCATAACCAAGCGATTTGCGAGCCAACCGACAGTGCACTGACCTCAGACACTGCAAAGGTCTCAACAGTGCACAATAAGAAATAGCTCTGAGCACTATGGGACTTAACATCTATGGTCATCAGTCCCCTAGAACTTAGAACTTCTTAAACCTAACTAACCTAAGGCATCACACAACACCCAGTCATCACGATGCAGAGAAAATCCATGACCCCGCCGGGAGTCGAACCCGGGAACCCGAGCGCGGGAAGCGAGAACGCTACCGCACGACCACGAGCTGCGGACAATAACAAGGGCAGTGAGTGAGAGTGAGCCATTGTTTCCACACTTGTTCCCATTTGTTACCATGGTTTACCTACTTATCTGCTTGGTATATCTCATTCTAGAAACTCGTCATCGTAATTTCGGCTAATCCGAACAAATCGGTAATCCGAACAAGGTCCGGTCCCAATTAATTCGGATTAACGGGACTCTACTGTATTTGAACATGTGTAAATCCTCGTGTACACTTGTTTGCAAGGAACCAGCAAGGGATCAGTGTGAATTCATGGGCTGGAATAGAATACGGTCGTATCATTGGGCTGTATCTAATGTCAACTAGGGTAATACAAATTTACCTCATTTTCTCATATATGCAACCATCTGGAAGAGGTGCCACTGGTAACCCGTTAAAAAAATGAACAAAACTGCAGTTCATTTTGGTGCAAATTTGCTGCTGCACATGGACGGTCCAGACTCTAAGTGATGGATTCGTTGTGGTGAACCTTTTTCATAGCCTCCACAGTCAGCAGGGTTTCTTGGCCATTTTTGCGAGTTACGATGAAGGCCAGGGAGTAGGCTACTCCTGTAACACCACAGTAGGACCTTAGACCACGAATCCATTCTGCAACTGAAAAGCTGAAAGCACAGCGGCACTTAAGTCCTCGCGTACGTCAGCCTGTACACACCCAATGCCATCAAGATGCTTATTTCATGACATACTGAACGAAATGTGGAAGACCAACCAATCACCGCATCCGAATCGTTCTCCAATTTCGACACACTGTGAAACGTCCCCTTAGAAAAATTATACAAGACTGTGCTTAAACTGACACACAATATTTTTAGCTCAACGCAATCTGACTTTCAAAAATCCCTACAAAAGAATGGCCCTGACTAACATTAACCTATACGTTTCACAAATCACTTACCTCACCAAAAATCTTCGTTCCTCGAACTACTGCAATACAGCGAGCGCCACTACTGCCAGCTAAATAAAAGATTCAAACTATGGAAGGCACTAACTACTAGTAGGCATAGTTAGCAAATGAAAGATTTTAATAGAGAACAAACATTGTATTTACCTTAATAGTCATAATATATATAGTAGTTCATGACATCCATTGTTACAAATTTCAAAACTCCGCCATCTCTCTTCCCACATCCATCACTGCTGGCGGCTCACCTCCAACTGCGCAACGCTACGCGCTGTTCACATCCAGCTGCCGCTGCCCAACACTACAATGGCAGACAACAATGCAAACTAGCCACAGACTGCACACAGCACAGCCAGTGATTTTCATATAGAGCGCTACATAACGTTGCCAATAAGAAAACATAAACAGCCTACTTACATATCCCCCATGCTCCCCACAAAAAATTTTACAAATTGTTTTGGGCAGTGGCCAATAATGATTTGAAAAAATTTTTCATAATTACAATAACAAAGATATCAAATGCACACACTTATTTATACAATGTTGGTCAAAAGCTAAAATTTTCTCACAGTCCATAAAGACAGTCCAGATTGTTCATCATAATAGGAATTACAGTTTTTTTTTCACAAAGTCTCATTAGTAAAAGAAATTGCACACAGAAGTAGTGGATTTCCATGCAGTCTTGAAGAAGTAGTGTTGTCCTTCCAACGGAAAGACAGTGCTGACTCTTGACATGCAGACAGGTAATGGGCCACAACAGAGCAAACCCAAAACAGAGTCATTCGACGTTTTGAAGAAGATTGTTAGGTAGGTCATCACTGTAGTCCTGGTAGAGATTATGGTATTGGTGGGCCACCAGAGGCGCAGACCTACTGTAGTCCTTGTAGAAATTGTGGACAGGCCCACTGTAGTTCTGGTAGAGATTGTGGTATTGGTGGGTCATCAAAGGTGTAGACCCACTGTAGTCCTTGTAGAGATGGCCAGCAGCCATCTGTTGTGACTGTGCGGGTGCACAATCACCATTGAAGAGTCTTGCCGTTAATATAGCAAGTCCATAACCACCACTTGTGCACTCACAAAGTTTTTGGAATTGTCCTTAGAACCAGCAATGCTGTTATCCAGTCTCTTGCTGAATTATCAACACACGTGCAAACACTAACAGTCCCTACTTCTCACATATTGTCCATATACTATGACCAACAGAAACGTGTGCAGTGAAATGGAACTTACAAGTTAATAATATGATGAACTGGCGTCAATTACAATTTTATAACATAAGAATACAATTACAAAAGTACAAAATACATCATTAAAGAACATAACAATACAGATAACATTTGTGGTACAGGCTTTACAAAAGAATCAAACTAACATATACATCAGTGTTACAGTAATTATGAGATGAGTAGATACATAAAAGATCAGAATAACTTTTGAAACATCAACTTTACACATGAGCATTAAAACAAAACAGAATAAATAATGTCTAATCATATTTACAAGGTAAATAACATATTATTAATACCAATTATATTTGAGGATAACAGTATTCCTCATCATAGTGAATGTAGCTTAGTATTAGAAGAAGAAAAACTTCTATGAAAACTACACAGAGACAGGAAGAAAACAAATACACAAGGGTACAGAAACACATAGTGGGATAACACAAAAGGAAAGGACAGGGTTCGTTTTCAGTGTAACATTTGGTACTGCAGTCCAACCCAAAACTTCATTCCATAGATCTTTCGTCTTATTTCGATATTTGTTCCAGCCAAAAAAATCCTATCCAAGCATGCTTTCTGTATTTTTCTCGTACAACCTCTCAGTGCATTTCTTCAGATTCATCGCAACTCATTCTCTTATAGGCTACCCCCTCTTAAGCTAACTTAAATCTACTGAGCTCAGATGCTAAACTAAGGGACGAGGCAATGCAGCAGCACAAAACAATTAACACAAACAGCAATGACAAAAAATTTAAATAGGCAAAGCAATTGCAGTACTACAACCAATATAAGGCGCTGTGCAGCAAACAAGAAAAATAAATCAGTAGTAAAACTAGCTTAGAAGAGTAACACAAATTAAAATTCAGTAACACTATGCCTGCCAAACTGCAGCAGCAAATGAAATAACTTATATCTAAACATGACATAGCTCAAGCAGAAAAAAAACATTACATTAAAGACAACAATGCAGACAAGGGAAATGTATATTCACATCTTAATGTCTATGTAATTAAAGTGGTGCACCACAAAAAGTTATCCTACAAAAAAAATTACCAAGTAGTTGAAAAGAAAATTCTGTATGCAATTCCTGTGACGGGAAACGTCTTTTTATGCTCCTTGGTTTTTTGAATAGGTCATAAAATTATTTACTGGATCTGTAGGCATAAAATATTTATATTAGTACATCTATTAAATTTTATTTTAACCAATGCTGCGGTGCAGCTAGAAACTAGATATCAAATGAAATAAGAAACTATGAAAAGCAAAGCATAAAAATATCATTCAATAGTCATGTGGCATTTCATAAGTTAGTAGAAATTCTCTCAACTCTCGTAGAAAGTCACTTGTCATAATCAGGTGTGCAGATGTAAGAATATTTCGCATCAATTCATAAGCATTTCAGTAAGGAGCACAAAGTACGAGTAATCATGTTTCCAAGTAATGAGCGTGTCGTATTTGCGATGCTTTCTACAAAGAAATGTCAATAGCGAGGATAATGGCCTCTTTTCTTTCACCTGGGCCTCTGAAAGGCACTAATGACTTTTTCCAGGCGTCTGTCACGCAGCTGGGTGCCCACGACGCATTCTACATCTACATCTACATTTATACTCCGCAAGCCACCCAACGGTGTGTGGCGGAGGGCACTTTACGTGCCACTGTCATTACCTCCCTTTCCTGTTCCAGTCGCGTATGGTTCGCGGGAAGAACGACTGCCTGAAGGCCTCTGAGCGCGCTCTAATCTCTCTAATTTTACATTCGTGATCTCCTCGGGAGGTATAAGTAGGGGGAAGCAATATATTCGATACCTCATCCAGAAACGCACCCTCTCAAAACATGGCGAGCAAGCTACACCGTGATGCAGAGCGCCTCTCTTGCAGAGTCTGCCACTTGAGTTTGTTAAACATCTCCGTAACGCTATCACGGTTACCAAATAACCCTGTGACGAAACGCGCCGCTCTTCTTTGAATCTTCTCTATCTCCTCCGTCAACCCGATCTGGTACGGATCCCACACTGATGAGCAATACTCTAGTATAGGTCGAAAGAGTGTTTTGTAAGCCACCTCCTTTGTTGATGGACTACATTTTCTAAGGACTCTCCCAATGAATCTCAACCTGGTACCCGCCTTACCAAAAATTAATTTTATATGATCATTCCACTTCAAATCGTTCCGCACGCATACTCCCAGATATTTTACAGAAGTAACTGCTACCAGTGTTTGTTCCGCTATCATATAATCATACAATAAAGGATCCTTCTTTCTATGTATTCGCAATACATTACATTTGTCTATGTTAAGGGTCAGTTGCCACTCCCTGCACCAAGTGCCTATCGGCTGCAGATCTTCCTGCATTTCGCTACAATTTACTAATGCTGCAACTTCTCTGTATACTACAGCATCATCTGCGAAAAGCCGCATGGAACTTCCGACACTATCAACTAGGTCATTTATATATATTGTGAAAAGCAATGGTCCCATAACACTCCCCTGTGGCACACCAGAGGTTACTTTAACGTCTGTAGACGTCTCTCCGTTGATAACAACATGCTGTGTTCTGTTTGCTAAAAACTCTTCAATCCAGCCACACAGCTGGTCTGATATTCCGTAGGCTCTTACTTTGTTTATCAGGCGACAGTGCGGAACTGTATCGAACGCCTTCTGGAAGCATCTACCTGGGAGCCTGTATCTAATATTTTCTGGGTCTCATGAACAAATAAAGCGAGTTGGGTCTCACACGATCGCTGTTTCCGGAATCCATGTTGATTCCTACATAGTAGATTCTGAGTTTCCAAAAACGACATGATATTCGAGCAAAAAACATGTTCTAAAATTCTACAACAGATCGACGTCAGAGATATAGGTCTATAGTCTTGCGCATCTGCTCGACGACCCTTCTTGAAGACTGGGACTACCTGTGCTCTTTTCCAATCATTTGGAACCTTCCGTTCCTCTAGAGACTTGCGGTACACGGCTGTTAGAAGGGGGGCAAGTTCTTTCGCGTACTCTGTGTAGAATCGAATTGGTATCCCGTCAGGTCCAGTGGACTTTCCTCTGTTGAGTGATCCCAGTTGCTTTTCTATTCCTTGGACACTTATTTCGATGTCAGCCATTTTTTCGTTTGTGCGAGGATTTAGAGAAGGAACTGCAGTGCGGTCTTGCTCTGTGAAACAGCTTTGGAAAAAGGTGTTTAGTATTTCATCTTTACGCTTGTCATCCTCTGTTTCAATGCCATCATCATCCTGGAGTGTCTGGATATGCTGTTTCGAGCCACTTACTGATTTAACGTAAGACCAGAACTTCCTAGGATTTTCTGTCAAGTCGGTACATAGAATTTTACTTTCGAATTCACTGAACGCTTCACGCATAGCCCTCCTTACGCTAACTTTGACATCGTTTAGCTTCTGTTTGTCTGAGAGGTTTTGGCTGCGTTTAAACTTGCAGTGAAGCTCTCTTTGCTTTCGCAGTAGTTTTCTAACTTTGTTGTTGTACCACGGTGGGTTTTTCCCGTCCCTCACAGTTTTACTCGGCACGTACCTGTCTAAAACGCATTTTACGATTGCCTTGAACTTTTTCCATAAACATTCAACATTGTCAGTGTCAGAACAGAAATTTTCGTTTTGATCTGTTAGGTAGTCTGAAATCTGCCATCTATTACTCTTGCTAAACAGATAAACCTTCCGCCCTTTTTTTATATTCCTATTAACTTCCATATTCAGGGATGATGCAACGGTCTTATGATCACTGATTCCCTGTTCTGCACTTACAGAGTCGAAAAGTTCGGGTCTGTTTGTTACCAGTAGGTCCAAGATGTTATCTCCACGAGTCGGTTCTCTGTTTAATTGCTCGAGGTAATTTTCGGATAGTGCACTCAGTATAATGTCACTCGATGCTCTGTCCCTACCACCCGTCCTAAACATCTGAGTGTCCCAGTCTATGTCTGGTAAATTGAAATCTCCACCTAAGACTATAACATGCTGAGAAAATTTATGTGAAATGTATTCCAAATTTTCTCTCAGCTGTTCTGCCACTAATGCTGCTGAGTCGGGGGTCGGTAAAAGGAGCCAATTATTAACCTAGCTCGGTTGTTGAGTGTAACCTCCACCCATAATAATTCACAGGAACTATCCACTTCTACTTCACTACAGGATAAACTACTACTAACAGCGACGAACACTCCACCACCGGTTGCATGCAATCTATCCTTTCTAAACACCGTCTGTACCTTTGTAAAAATTTCGGCAGAATTTATCTCTGGCTTCAGCCAGCTTTCTGTACCTATAACGATTTCAGCTTCAGTGCTTTCTATCAGCGCTTGAAGCTCCGGTACTTTACCAACGCAGCTTCGACAGTTTACAATTACAATACCGATTGCTGCTTGGTCCCCGCATGTTCTGACTTTGCCCCGCACCCGTTGAGGCTGTTGCCCTTTCTGTACTTGCCCGAGGCCATCTAACCTAAAAAACCGCCCAGCCCACGCCACACAACCTCTGCTACCCGTGTAGCCGCTTGTTGCGTGTAGTGGACTCCAGACCTATCCAGCGGAACCCGAAACCCCACCACCCTATGGCGCAAGTCGAGGAATCTGCAGCCCACACGGTCGCAGAACCGTCTCAGCCTCTGATTCAGACCCTCCACTCGGCTCTGTACCAAAGGTCCGCAGTCAGTCCTGTCGACGATGCTGCAGATGGTGAGCTCTGCTTTCATCCCGCTAGCGAAACTGGCAGTCTTCACCAAATCAGATAGCCGCCGGAAGCCAGAGAGGATTTCCTCCGATCCATAGCGACACACATCATTGGTGCCGACATGAGCGACCACCTGCAGATGGGTGCACCCTGTACCCTTCATGGCATCCGGAAGGACCCTTTCCACATCTGGAATGACTCCCCCCGGTATGCACACGGAGTGCACTTTGGTCTTCTTCCCCTCCCTTGCTGCCATATCCCTAAGGGGCCCCATTACGCGCCTGACGTTGGAGCTCCCAACTACCAGTAAGCCCACCCTCTGCGACCGCCCGGATCTTGCAGACTGAGGGGCAACCTCTGGAACAGGACAAGCAGCCATGTCAGGCTGAAGATCAGTATCAGCCTGAGACAGAGCCTGAAACCGGTTCGTTACGTGCAGGTGGTCACTTAACTTTCTTACGGAAATGTTTACGACAGCAGTTTTCGCTACAGTGACAGTCTCATATAAAAATATTTCACAGGTCAAGAATTTGCGTTGCAAATGTGTAGAAGCAAAATCCTATTGATATAACAGTGTCCAAAAAATTTTCGTCGGCTTTGTGATACATTCACGCATTTACATACATTTCATAACTCTTAAAGTACGATTCTTGGTTTCCAACAACCTTTTTCACCAATCAGCATCCCTAACCACTATTCATTATTCCTTACCTTATTACACATATACATATTCGTCGACACTTCTTCAATATTTCATCTTAATAAATATGTAGCTTAATCAAATTCCTCATATAGCATCATCTCATTGATCATAAACATAACTCAACAGCATAATACACATCGTCGTCATAATAATATCATAACAGATCAATCACATCTCAAAATCGTCGTAGCTTTCTGCAATAATTTCAAAACCTAAAGAAAATTCTCTGCTCATTTCAGTAGTGTCATCTACCTCAAACGTACTTTAAAAATCATGATCCCATACCAAATACATCATTCAAAGCTCTCATAGTATCACAATGGTTCCGAAAAAAATATGAACAGTTCACAAAACACAGACAAAATACAATTTCGTAAGTGTGAAGTTATACAACGATGTAATTGCGTAAACATGTGTCACTGACGTAATAAAAAAGTTTGTCTCTCTCAGTTAAATGATCAGATAGCTGTGTAATTTATATACAGCGAGCGCCACTACTGCCAGCTAAATAAAAGATTCAAGCTACGGAAGGCACTAACTACTAGTAGGCATAGTTAGCAAATGAAAGATTTTAATAGAGAACAAACATTGTATTTACCTTAATAGTCATAATATATATAGTAGTTCATGACATCCAATGTTACAAATTTCAAAACTCCGCCATCTCTCTCCCCACATCCACCACTGCTGACGGCTCACCTCCAACTGCGCAACACTATGCGCTGTTCACATCCAGCTGCCGCTGCCCAACACTACAATGGCAGACAACAATGCAAACTAGCCACAGACTGCACACAGCACAGCCAGTGATTTTCATATAGAGCGCTACGTAACGTTGCCAATAAGAAAACATAACCAGCCTACTTACAACTGTAGCACGAGAACCACGAAGAGCCGGACATGGGTTCCATCTTGAGGAATGAGAAGGTTACCGTCCGGCTCAGCATGCTGCACGTTCTGAGTACACGCTTTAAACAGTTGGATAATGGGTTGTATAACTAGTTAGCAGAAGGTCACACAAGCAAAACGCAGAGCCCAGATGAAATCTATAGATAACGCATGAGACACTGAGTTAGACGGAAGGAAAAAATAGAAAAATCTAATAAACGTACAAATTGAAAGAAAAAAACGGTATTGACAGAAAATGAAAAATGGCAAATCAGAAATGGCTAGACGAGAAATGTGTAGACTGGGAAAGACTGGGAAAGAAAAATTAAGAAACCTTGGAGAAAAAATAGCGGGAAAGTGTGAGTAGAACTCGCTATCTAAGGGTTCCATACAAACTTAATTATGTATGCAGATAATTATAATATAAGGGACGATCAAAAAGTCTTCGTTTGTAGGCGCTGCGGCAGCGTATATGCAACGTAGCGCTATTCTGACGTGGGTATGTAAGCACAGACGTGTAGGCAAGGGATTAGTGACGCATACGTACGTGTCTTACCGATGTGCGTGCGGTAATAGCGGAAAGATTAACTATCACGACGTTATCACGAAATGCGTCCAAACAGGGCTGACGTACCGGTTATTCTTCCTTGGCTGGCGAAGAATGAAGAATGTGTGTGGGTCAACATGTCTTTTTAAAACCACCGTTGTGGAATGATGCTTCTTGATAACGCATGTCACGATATCGCAAAAGGCGTAACGCAGATGTTAAGCCAACTCAAGTGGGAGGAACTCGAGCAGCCACCCTATAGTCCGTATCTATCCCCATTATCACAACTCCTGTTTTTTAAAAGTGGCCTTGACAGGTCGTTACCTCCAAGGCTCCTCCATGTTTACAGTCTTCTTTCGTGATTCTTTACCAAGTGTTTTCAAATATGTGAGGATTGTGATATCAAGATTATGATATAAAACTATATTATTTTCTCACTGAAATGAGTTATTTAATGAGATGAGAATTTGATACGCTTAACTAAATATTATCTTGGTTGTTTGTGGTAGGTTAACTTTTGGCCTCTTATTTGTGTACAACTCTTATACGACGGAAAGGCTTTTAATGGGTTTGGTACGTTACTTACGTGAGTAAGTAAAGTAACTGATCCTGGAACGTCATGCAGAAGTTTTTGTTTCGTTTCTCACCTCTCTGAGATTAGTGTTGCCTCTTACAGTCTATTTCCTGCTGTAGAGATAAGCCCCCTTCCATGTAAGTGAGATACCATTTAGAGTGCTTCTGAGTTTTTGTCACTAAAGCGTCGTAGTCTACTAATCTGCTACATGCACTTTCGCCACTTTTTTTTTTTTGTCGAGATGTTTTTAACGCTAGTTTAACGGGAAAATTGTTATGACGTTGTTCTGACAAACTTATGTTTCTTTTCCATCGTAGGCAGAGAGGTCTGAAACAGGGTCCACTCAGCCCTTTTGAGGTCCAATGAAGAACTTCTTGAATAAAGAAGCAGCGGTGTCATCAAGATTCATCTACTGGCAATAACGGCTGGAGGCATTGGCGACATGGTAATCACATGTCCCATGATCATAGATCAATCCTCACGTTAACATATTTATTTGCTAGTCTCTGAAATACATGAAGACCCAAAAAGTTGATAATGATGTCCCTAATCAGTTAGTAAAATGCAGGTTATCGTTTCTTCTCATTAAGTCACTCATTCATACGTAGATTTAAGATTTGGTAGATTCCACACTGCTAAATAGCTACTTTATATGAACTGTAATGATATAAATGACACCATAAACTTTGACTACCAAAACTAAATATATGGCACTTTTTAGTTCAAGGAGGGCCATTTGCTTTAGATGATGACGATGATGATGATAATGATGATGATGTGATGTTTCGTTTGTGGGGCGCTCAACTGCGCGGTTACCAGCACCTGTACAAATTCCCAACTTTGCTCAGTCCATTCTCGCCACGTTCATGAACGATGATGAAATGATGAGGACATCACAAACACCCAGTGATCTCGAGGCAGGTGAAAAATCCGTGACACCGCCGGGATTTGCCTTAGAGATTTTGAATAAAGGCTTTAAAGCCTATATTCAAAATCTCTAAGGCAATTGGAACCTATTTCATTGGAATCTATTTGTTTATTAGGACTGTGTCATCTACATAGGAAGGTTAGTTTGATTTGTAATACATTAAAATGTAGAGCCTTCTTATACATATCTTGAATAATTGAAGACTTGACACTTTTTTAAAGTCCATTCATAATTTCCCTTACATCAAATAACACTCTTATTAATAATTATCTATAAAATCTGTTTACATTTTAGTATCAAATATTATATGAAACATTTATTTGTTAGTCATTTGTAGTACTGCAACACCTAATTTTTTACACTACCAAATGCCTTGGTTAATTAAACAGAGCCAATGACAATAGTCTCACTATTTAATCACTTTAATGATTACTGAGCTGGTGTAGTAATGACATTTTCTGTGGAGGAACTCAGTTCACACTGACGTTGCTTTTTGTGAGAAGCATTATTATTCTAAAATACTGGAGAAGTTAATCTTATTCATCTTAAGAAGGTAGATAAATATTTAAATGTCTTCAAATACCATACTTTTAGGAATTAAGGATAGGGTGTTTTAATCTTTCTGGAAAATACAATTAGATAATGATGTAACCACTTGATTAATTTATTTTTCAAATAATTTTTAAAAATAATTTATAAAGGCCTTCTTAGCTTTTGAGTTTAAGAGTTTTGGAAAATTATCTAATTTGGATAGGGTAGTAGATAAATGGTCCTTTCATTAAATTGTCTAGAGTTCTCTTTCTCTGACAAACTCTTTCCCTCTTCTTCTGAGATGATAGCTGCTATTGTTCTGTGTTACAATTAAAAACTTTATTAAATATGGCATTTCAATCATATGGACACTCCTGTAATGCCTAGTTTCCTTAAAATAATTTTCTCCTGTGATAATTAAACTAAGTTGTAGCATTTAGACATAGGAAAATCTGAATTTGATTGAGTAAAGGATTAATTTCTTTGTCAAGATTAATGGGCATATAAATTCTACATAATGAATTTCTCATTGATAATAACAATGAATTATCTTAATTTCTAAGTACTAGCATGTCTCTCACACCATTATGTACTATACATTCCATCATATACTAAATATTCTTTGCTTTGTGTTCTGATGATTTAATTTCAGTGTAATTACCAAAACTGAGGACTGTTCTTTTGAACAGTATTCCTGTATTCAGACAATACAGTAATTTTGACAGTAAGCAATACTACAAGATATTACTTGGACAGTCTTACATGTAGGGTTCTGTTTTCCCTTTATTTATCAGAACATTTGGGTAATTATGACTTCTTAATCTGTTTTTAATACAGTTTTACTTGTTTCATTAAAAATTTGGAGTATAGTTATACAAATGTAGAACGACCATGTCAGTTTTAACACTGGCATCTAGTTATAAACGGCCCACCAGTTTATTTATTATAATTATTATCATATTATTTTATCCTTGTATCATTAATTAGATTCACTGGAGATCTGTCTGTAATGCATGTGCTATTCTGGTTTATTAATAATGTAAGCCTCCTGATGATGTCTTTTTTCACTACAGGGTAAACATTTATAACTTCAAAAATCATCTCATTTAAATCTAGTGCAGCCCACACAATTCTAGCTTCTGTGCATACAACTACTGTCTTTTTTCAATATAACTACGTTAATGTATGTCGAAGGAGACAAGATATAAGATGTAGACTGGCAATGGCGAGGAAAGCGTTTCTGAAGAAGAGAAATTTGTTAACATCGGGTATAGATTTAAGTGTCAGGAAGCCGTTTCTGAAAGTATTTGTGTAGCCATGTATGGAAGTGAAACATGGGCGATAACCAGTTTGGACAAGAAGAGAATCGAAGCATTCGAAATGTGGTGCTACAGAAGAATGCTGAAAATTAGGTGGGTAGATCACATAACTAATGAGGGGATATTGAATAGAATTCGGGAGAAGAGGAGTTTGTGGTATAGCTTGACAAGAAGAAGGGACCGGTTGATGGGACATATTCTGAGGCATCAAGGGATCACAAATTTAGCATTGGAGGGCAGCGTGGAGGGTAAAACTCGTAGAGGGAGACCAAGAAATGAATACACTAAGCAGATTCAGAAGGTTGTAGGTTGCAGTAAGTACTGGGAGATGTAGAAGCTTGCACAGGATAGGGTAGCATGGAGAGCTCCATCAAACCAGTCTCAGGACTGAAGACCACAACAACAACAACAACGCTAATGTGACACCTTCTTGTTAGACTGAATATGATACTGCTCAGCTTCTGCAACTGACAATTAATCTGCTATTAACTATAACTCTTCTTCAGATATAACATTAACCTCTAACTTCTTGCATGATGCTTGTATCTCTTTTTTATTTAAAGTATTTTTTAACATTTTAATAAAATATAATAATTGGATGTTCCTAATTTGGTCCTGTCCATACTGCCAAGATTTGCTTTGACAACTTCTGTCTTAAATGGATATATATATGTGCTTGTAATATATTACTTACTTTCAGAATCTTTTTATCTTAAATGAGTGAAGTGAGGACATATATGTCACATCAGACTCTGTATAGATTTAATACTTTCAACAATTGACTGTACAACTAGCCATGTAGAAAAATTTAGACCATATCAACTATAAAGATGCACCAGTCACTTTCATTCATAACTAGCCTATTTTCTGTGTTGAAAATGCCATCTTAAGATTTACAGTATGTGTCCAATCAAGTTGTTCATCCAACACAAGGCATGGTGATCAAAATATTACACAACAGATACACAGGTATGAGATATTTTCAGTGATACATATTTTCAGATGTACAGTTAAGACTGGGGTGCAGAGAGTTATTGGATTCGATAGTTTTACAACATTGTCCTCTTTCAAAAAAAAAAAATTTCCCCGTAAAACCTTATTCACAGGCGAAGTTATTGTGAAGTAGATCTCAGTCAGTAATGTGCCAACTGAAGTCACACAATGTGGATATCCTATCATCTCTGTAATTATAGGAATCGTATTGTTATAACTGCCCTTGAACAGAAAATGTGTAGAGATAATGGACACATTTTACTGAAATGCACTATGTGCTTTGGTTGGTGAAACCTTTGTGAATCAAGAAAACAAGCAATGTGCATTCAAATCGATTAAATTACTCTTCCCAGTACATTTATACATTTACAACTGTTCTTTACAAATACGTTTACTAAGTATTGTGGTGATATGTTATGCACCAATATAATTTGCCTTATTTCCTATTCCATTCACGAATGGTGGGTGGGAGGATCTATTGTCAGTAACTCTTAGGTCGAATTTCTCAACATTTCACTAATGATTAATTATAGAAGTATATGTAAGAGGAAGTGATAACTTGCTTGACTCTTACTGGAATGTTTGTTAAAATGTAAACTTTTTTCTGATGCAAAGCGCTTCTTTTATAACGTTTGCCACTGTAGCTTCACTATGACGTTCATGTGTTTGCTAAATGAACCAAAGACAAAGCATGTTCTGTCTTCAATTATTCCTACCCGGTAAGAGACCCAGAAAGAAGTAATATTCAAAATTAGCTCGAATGAGCGTTTTATAAGCTAATTCCTTCGTGAGTGAATCAATTTTTATTAGGATGTTTTCAAGGACTCTCATCGTGGCATCTACTATTGATGTGACTATTCGTGTCAAATTTCAATCAAGCGAACAGTTAAACAAATAAATTTGTGACATCTTTCTATCACAAACTAAAATTTGCAATAATATTGGAATTCTATAAAATATGATCTCCAAGATGCTTTCGTGGGTGTTAGTTATGGGCTACAAGAGACAAACAGAACATTCGAATTTAAATTTTCTATCAGGTACATTAATGCATTTCATTCGGAGTCACTATGTGGACTTTCAGACTGACCATGTGAGACGGATATGCAGGCACTAGATGCTACTCATGTGTTGCTGCTGCTAGATCAGACTCCACCAGGTATTTAACATCAAAGACTCAAACCGAGTGTAACCGTTTACAAACACGACCAACGTTTCGAGCGATCTTCTGCTATAATTTGGAGTGTCTGAAATCAGACAGATATCACAACTAAACTGAAGTCTGTTATCACGTTTTCTGCAAAGTTCAACCGAGGGATGTCTTTCTTTTGATTGTTCAGCTTATATTCTTTATGAAAGCATTCCTATTGTTTATTAGGAACATTCTTTGCTCTTGAATAACATTCTCTTTCTCTACTCGAAAAGCAGTCACATAACAATTTTAAAAAAATATTTCTTTAGTAAGCACTTTGCAGTAACACATAGCTTTTGACAACTCAGCTAGGGTCTACATCATAGACGTCAATGTCATAGGTTGATGGTTTTGGCGTCCCTCGCACCTTCAGTGACACTAAGTGCGAATGATTTTCTTTATTTGTTTAGGAGGTATCTTGTTGAGTCATTGTATGTTCCTTTTGTTGACCTGTACACCAAACTAGCGAGACGCAAACTAGCGAGACGTGCCTCCCACAACAATAACGGAATTTCGGCAGGTTAGCCTAGGGAACCCCTGACTGGTGAGATATTTTCTTTGCTACGTCCTCGTGCTCAGCTTGTACAGACACATCAAAGGTTTTCTGTCTAAGTGAACTATCGTACAGACAATGTTCTACTTTGCTCCAAAAATATTCTATAAATGGGGATTTTGAGCAGACTGGCCCAGCAATTCCAACAGGTTTGGAAGTACAGTATTATCTATGTGGACTCCACAAACATCTGTGTTTAATTTACTATCGAGTAAAACACATAATTCGAAATCAGACAGGTGTAAAAAGTCTTACACCATAGCATCCTCAGACGCTGCATCATAGCAAGCATCGGTAAAAATCGTTCACAACGCAACGGGCAGATCAACAACACTCATCCGGAAACCACTGCGTGTACCTTGGGCATGGCACATAAAATCATTTTCCGTTGTTCCTGAAATGAATGACGGTGCTGACTGAATTCCTGTTTTTCTTATGATGAATGGATTGCGTACAGCAGCACTATTATCTCTCTATCTCTGGCCTCCGCACCTGCGCTGTGACGGAAGTAAGTGACCACTATCAGTAAACATGTCACATCTATCTGCGATATTTGTGCGTAGTGCTTCTTTGACTCACACACTTCACAAGTCAGTTGTTGACAGTTGATCCCAGCAAATGTAATCTCTGTGCGAATGCTATTAACTTGAAGCCCTAAAATCATACGCTGTTCGAAACCACTTAGTTACTGTACTATTCGTTTTAAAATTATAGGCCTATGATTCAAACGAATTGTTCTGGAAACTGTATACTTCACATGACACCACACGTAGCACATGTTGTAGAATGTTATCGGCAGACTTACCGTCATATAGTACACTGGTGTGACAGTGCTGGACGTACCCTCATATGGCGAGAGGTGGGAACAAGTACGAACCCAGGAACATTTTCGAACGTGATAGTTTTGTGGTCCAGGTGTTATGGTGTGGGGAGGTATAGTGTTGTATGGGCGTAATGACCTTCAAATATTTGAACACAACAACTCACCGGCCAACATTATTGTCACATTGTGCTCCTTCCCCATGTGCGTCTTTTCTGCAGTGCATTCGGCCTTGACTTCATTGTTATGGATAACAGCGCGCGACCGCACCAACCAGCGCGGCTGGAAGAGCTCTTGGAACGAAGGAATACTCTGCGGATGGAATGACGTGCCCGTTCCCCAGACTTAAATCGCATCGAGCACATGTCATCGAGCACGGACGGGTTGTGAAGACGTATCGCATCACCTCCACATGCACCAACGAGCTTCTAGCAGATGTCAGCCGCGTTGGTTGGAGAATGAAACACCCTACATCTACATCTACGTGACTATTCTGCTATTCACAATAAAGTGCCTGGCGGAGGGTTCAATGAACCACCTGTCTCTCTACCGTTCCATTCTTGAACTTCACGCGGGAAAAACGAGTACTTAAATTTTTCTGTGCGAGCCCTGATTTCTCTTATTTTATCGTGATGTCACCCCTATGTAGGTGTTCTCGCAATCGGAGGAGAAAGCTGGTGATTGAAATTTCATGAAAAGATCCCGTCGCAACGAAAAACACCTTTGTTCTAATGATTGTGACTCCAATTCACGTGTCATATATGTGACATTATCTCCCCTATTTCACGATTATATAAAACGAGTTGCCCTTGTTTGTACTTTTTCGATGTCATCCGTCAGTCCCACCTGATCCGGACCCCACACCGCACAGCAATGCTGCAGAAAAGGGTGGACAAGCGTGGTGTATACAGTCTCTTTAGTAGACCTGTTGCACCTTCTATGTACTCTGCCAATGAATCGGTTCTAGGCGCTACAGTCTGGAACCGCGCGACCGCTACGGTCGCAGGTTCGAATCCTGCCTCGGGCATGGATGTGTGTGATGTCCTTAGGTTAGTTAGGTATAAGTAGTTCTAAGTTCTAGGGGACTGATGACCTCAGAAGTTAAGTCCCATAGTGCTCAGAGCCATTTGAACCATTTGAATCGCAGTCTTTGGTTTGCTCTACCCACAATATTATCTATGTGATCGTTCCAATTTAGGTTATTTGTAATTTTAATCCCTAAGTATTTACATGAATTTACAGCCTTCAGATTTGTGTGACTTATGTCGTAATCGAAATTTAGCGGATTTCTTTTAGTAGGCCTACTCATGTAAATAACTTCACATAAGAATTGCTTACAGACCTTGTGGGGAGCATGGGAGCACATAACAGAGCATGCACTGCCGCCCGTAGTTATCACTCACCCTATTCAGAACCATTTTCTGCTATTTTTAATGCCCAGGGGACCATCATGAATCGCTGTGATTTCAGTGTAGTTGAAATGCCGCCAAGTGCAAGTCTTATTTCAGTCGGCGCCACATTGTGTGACTTGCGCGCCGGTGATGAGGATGAAAATGATGATGAGGACAACACAACACCCAGTCCACGAGCGGAGAAAATCTCCAACCCGCCCGTGAATCGAACCCGGGCCCGCTGCACTGGAGGCAAGCACTTTACCATCCAGCTAAGCAGGTGGGCTCAATGCAAACATTGTCTTTCAATAAAAGTGTCTTTACTTTTCGTCTCATTGCGTATTTCTTTCAGTTACCCTCTGTACCACACTGCAGCATCTCTTTCTATGGATGGTCCAAGTTCCATCAGCTTTGTTACTTGGAAGTGACACACCGTGCGAAAGTTACTTTCGGTCTTACGTTTTGCACACCACTGCATGCAGGAAAACGTCCTATTATGTGCTTCTAATGTGATGTTTCTCCTACACATATTCGACCTTTTTAACAGTTCTGACAGATGACACAGCCGTAGCAAATCAACAAAATACGCAAGACACGCGTTACAACTAACGTACCGTAACCGAATTGTTGGTTACGGAAACAGCGACCGCAGTGAACGCACATAAACGTTTCTGTATGGTAAGGGCTGGGTGAAGGCTAAAAGAGTTAACTCCACAATAGATTCTGCAGCTGCTACTGGGCATTGAAAGTGCGTGTGGAATGGCTGAAATTCTTGGATATTTTAAGGTATGCTTAAGATGGCTCACATAATTGTTCACAATAGACCACAATATTTTTAAAAACTGCTGGAGCAGTTTAAGGCCAGTGGAGAAGAGATTCTGTTACGGATCGTTACACCTGACGAAACCTGACGGCATCTCTTAGAACCGGAATTAAAAAGACAGTCACGGAGACCACAAAGAGAAGAAAATCGAGGCAGCTTTTTTCCTTGACTGGCAAAGTCGTGATGACATGCTTTTGGTGCAAAAATGGTTCAAATGGCTCTGATCACTATGGGACTTAACAGCTGCGGTCATCAGTCCCCTAGAACTGAGAACTACTTAAACCTAACTAACCTAAGGACATCACACACATCCATGCCCGAGGCAGGATTCGAACCTACGACCGTAGCGGGCGCTCGGTTCCAGACTGAAGCGCCTAGAACCACTCGGCCACTCTTCCCGGGCACATGCTTTTGGAAAAGTGGTGGTGTCATTCTCGGGGATGACAGGAACCGTGTACATGTTCGGTCTGACAGAGATTCAGAACAAAATTTTCTTCAACGCAATGAAACCAACACTGAAGTTTCAGAACCTGGGAACACGTCGCCAGAATGGGTTGGATATCAGTGTCTCATCCATTTTATAGTCCAGACCTTGCGATCTCGGTCTTCCATCTACTGGGTGGTTATAATTAAACTTCCGCTACATGAACCAGTGTGGACGGACAATCATTTACCTCATGGGTACTCAACTTTATAGGAATGATGTTCAGACTGTGCGCTGCAGTATTTGCGTTGTCAGTTGTGTTAGAGTTATGGATTTCCGTTTGGCGCCGGTACCAATACGGCGACATAGGTTTGAAAAACAAGCATCATCGTGCATTACAGTTGCAGTCAGGCAACACAGGCCTGGACAAGGTGAGAAGGGCTTCACACCAAAAGCTGTTCCGTCAAAACAACAGCAACAGTACTGCTGCTCTTCGAGTAACGACGCATTAAAGGAATACGATGAGGTTATCTTTCCGTACCCGGGTTGAAGAACGTGATTCAGACTTTCAACGTAACTGACGATTTCAGAATCGCTCCTGGGAGAGGCCAAGGGCCAATTGCACTACAAATTGTTGGAGAAGTTACAGTTCCCATTGCTAAGAATGCTGGACGCAATGTGCGATCTTCTAGCAATGCACGAACTGTGTCACGACAGCTGAACATTCCGTGGTTCCCCACTGTGTAAGGCAGTAATATAGTAATGTCTAATGTGGTTCCAGACGCTCATGAATACAGATCGTCGTCACATTGAGCAACGCTTGTAACCTGGAACGGAAACATGGTATACAGTTCACAAATATTGCCCTCTCCTCTAGAAATTAAAAGGAATTTCTTTCAATGATTAAATCGTTATTTCCCTTCCGCGTGTCCTTAGAAACGTTTTCAATAAATTTCATTGTTCTAAGATCATGTGTTTATCATGAACACTCTGCCAATTAGTGAAAGTTTAATTAAAGCCACCCTCTATTTGGTACTCCACCGAGTATATTCTGATGTGAAATACTTACATGTTCTTCGACATAAAATAAAGTAATACACTGACGACGGTGAAATTTCATCGAAACACATATGGATGTTACAGAAAAAAATGTGTTTGCTGAAGGTAGAACCCTATTTCCATGATTATTCTTCAGATTTCCGTTCAACATAGACGTCATACATTTAGATACTAGTGATAAATGTTGAGTAAGAAGCAAAACAACACGTATCAGGTCTAGTTTTATAAAAAGTGATTTACGGACCTGTTGGAACAAGTGTCAGCTAAAAAGGAATGGTTCTCACATAACTGAACCAGTTTGACAAGTTACTTAATAGTAACAGGATTAATGTATCACGGATACGGTCTAAGAAAAGGTGCGGAAGTGTGCATGACAGATTCAAATTAACTCAGTCACAACACTGAAATTTCATCGAAACAAGTATGGGTATTAAAGAAGAAAATTGTGTTTGCTAAAATTAGAAACCTGTTTCCTTAATTTTTCCTTAGGTTTCCATTCAACATGTATGTCATGTATTTTAGTTACTAATGACACATGTTAAGTAAGAAGTGAAAGTACACGTATCAGGTCTAATTTTCTAAGAAGTGATGTATAGGACTTCAGGTAAAGTACCAGCTCAAAGGAACTGGTTTTTGCGTCCCAGTGTCAGTTTGAAGAGTTACTTATTAGTAACAGGATTAATGTCTCACGAGTACTGTGTGAGTAAAGGCTAAAAGAAACGCGTGACAGAGCGAAATTAACTCAATGATGACGGTAAAATTTCATCGAAACACGTATCTGGCCGGGGTGGCCGAACGGTTCTAGGCGCTACAGTCTGGAACAGCGTGACCGCTACGGTCGCAGGTTCGAATCCTGCTTCGGGCATGTGTGTGATGTACTTAGGTTAGATAGGTTTAAGTAGTTTTAAGTTCTAGGGGACCGCTGACCTCAGAAGTTAAGTCCCATAGTGCTCAGAGCCGTTTGAACCATTTTGAAACACGTATGGGTATTAAAGAAGAAAGTTGTGTTTACTGAAAGCAGAATCATATTTCCATAATTATTCCTTAAGTTGCCTTTCAACATATATGTCACATATTTCAGTTCTAGGTGATAAATATTAAATAAGAAGCCGAATTCGTATCAGGTTCATTTTTGTAAAAAATGATGTGCGGAGTGTTGGAAGAAATGCCAGCTGAAAAAGACTGGTTCTCGCATCACTGTGTCAGTTTGATAAGTTTCTTAGAAGTAACAGGATTAGCGTGTCACGGCTACTGTGCAAGGAAAGGCGCGAAGGTACGCGTGACAGAGTCAAAACAAACGCGAGCCGCAGCTGCGCGCTCGGCGCACCTGCCGCCCCCACACCGCCGCCGCCACCGCCACGACGCCTCGGCTCGCCGCCCCCGCCGCCTCCACCGCCTCCGCGCCGAGCCCTTTTGCCGTGGGGCGCCCTCCGCCTCCGCCCAAGGAGCTCGGCGGAGTCTTACCGCCCGCTATAATTCATCTATCCTATAAGATTACTGATCTTTAATCCCCTCCGACCCCCTCCTAAAGTTAAGATTTACTGCCGTCTCGGAATTATATTGTTGCCTTTCGCCTTCGCCTACTTTGCGGTTAAGGGAAAATTATTATGATATATCTAGACGAAATCGCTGCGAGACGGCGGTATATGGCGCGCCGAGGAAGCTTATCTGGAAGTGTGTGTGTGCGGATGTGTGTGTGTGCGCGCCGGTTTACCGCTGTAAACGAGGGACGGCGCGGGTGGCGGGGGGGATAAAATATAGCGTCCTTTCATGAATCTTATTAAGATATCCCCGCGCAGCCGCGCCGGCCCGGGGCCAGGGAGGGCGCAGGGGGAGGGGGAATATAAAGTTATGAGAAAGAAGTATATAATCCGCGGCGATATATCACCGAGCCCGGCGCGCCGGCAGCCACTAAAGTAAGGAGAAGTTAGGAGGAATGCTCCTCCGGTGGGCGGCGGCCACACGCCAGCCGGCAGCGTCTCCGCCCCGCCGCCCCGTCGCCCCGCACTCGCCGACTTTATTACTTGTTTAGGGGCGCCGCCAGCTGACTGAGTGACGGGCGCGCCGGCTCTGGGTCACGGTCGACAGGTCACGACACGACACCAACCGTCGATGCCTTCTTAAACTGTCGCCGGCGCGGCGACTCACGACACGTCGCTGCCAGCACGCGACTCTGTCTTCGTTCCTGCGGGCGGCGGGTTGTAAGAATTAATTAGATGCAAATGCGTGCCGTGTTCAGCTATTACGTCTACACAGTTCTTTATTTATGATGTTTTTACTTGGAGCTTCCATCCTACTATCAAACACTCACGCACAAGCACACACATACACACACACACACACACACACACACACACACACACACACACAATAACAAGGTACTCTGCTTCATTTCATGGACATCCTGTAAAACACTTACACATTTTGCCACCTGTATTTTAATGATTGATCGTAATTGTGTTTCTTTTCGGGTGCTGTATTAACTGACAAGGTTAACTATGTGGCAGCACTGTCGTTTTTCACGCGTTCCTCTTGACGGGATATCCACATTTGTTATTCATCGTCAATGATAAAATACGCTACAGTTGTAAAAATGATTTATTTCGCAATAGGAAACCACAAGTCTGTTTCAGGACATTTGTTCCATATTCAGGTGCATACTAAAATGTTAATCAACGAAGCATGCATAACTGAGGTTAAAATACCGGGTGATCGAAAAGACACTATAAATTTGAAAACTGAATAAATCACGGAATAATGTAGATGGACAGGTACAAATTGACACACATGCTTGGAATAACGTGGGGTTTTATTATAACCAAACAAATACAAAATTTCAAAAAATGTCAGACAGATGGCGCTTCATCTGATCAGAATAGCAATAATTAGCATCATAACAAAGTAAGACAAAGCAAAGATGATGTTCTTTATGGGAAATGCTCAATATGTCCACCATCATTCCTCAACAATAGCTGTAGTCGAGGAATAATGTTGTGAACAGCACTGTAAAGCATGTCCGGAGTGATGTTGAGGCATTGGCGTCGGATGTTGTCTTTCAGCATCCCTAGAGATGTCGGTCGATCACGATACACTTGTGACTTCAGGTAACCGCAAAGCCAATAATCGCACGGACTGAGATCTGGGGACCTGGGAGGCCAAGCATGACGAAAGTGGTGGCTGAGCACACGATCATCACCAAACGACGCGCGCAAGAGAGCTTTCACGCGTCTAGCAATATTTTTTTTTGTTCTAGTAGAGTCCCATGTCATTCCAAGCATGTGTGTCAATTTTTACCTGTCTATCTACATTATTCCGTGGTTTATTAAGTTTTCAGATTCATACTGACTTTTTGATCACCCGGTATCTTAAAATAGTTCCTGGTACATGGCATGCAACAGAATATCCTATTCAATCGTAGGTCTTCCAAAATGCCTCTCGCAGAGGAGAACAACGGTCCAGGCTAAGGGGCGCACCATGGATCCGCATGAAGACAGATAGGCGATCTTTAGAACACAGCCGCGCGCAGTGGCCGCGCGGCTTGAGGCGCCATGTCACGGACAGCGCAGCCCCTCCGGCCGAAGGTTCGAGTCCTCCCTCGGGCTTGGGGGTGTAAGCTGTTCTTAGCATAAGGTGGTTTAAGTTAGTTTAAGTAGTGCGTAAGTTCAGGGACCGATGATCTCAGCAGTTTGGTTCCTTAGGAATTCACACACATTTCGAACACAGTGCTGCATAGACACCCATCATACGCGTACGGAGCACACCCAAAAATTATTATGCAATAGTAGGCAACAAAGTATTTTTACTATCTGATTCTTAGGTTATCATCAGGTGACATCTAACTGTCTCACTCCACATAAAACAACGTTGTGATAAAGAAGGTACGACATACAAAAATATCAAGTTGTTCTTAATTACTGGCTTTCTAAGAAAATAAATCATTACATTTTAATGACAAAGTTAATTTTGCTCTTGTAATTATCTAGTTCTCTAATACACCCATAAATTAAATTGAGTTTAACAGAAGGGAAGAAGAATATCGCTATGGTTAAGTTGAATCTAACACTCTGTGCATTTGATGTCTACAGTGTAATGCTTGCATTAGTGGAGTTAATACTTCTCCTCTCTTAATGCCGATTTAGGTGTTCCTTAGTTTTCCTGAATATTTCCGGGTGAATGTTGGATTGATTTCTTCAACAAGGACAATATAGAATTACTTCCATATCCTTGTCCAGCTGAGGTCTCCAGGACGATGATATGACTGTAATGATAAGTTCTAACTTTCATTTCTCTCTGCAACAAACATGTCGTATATTATAGGAGGAAAAACGTTTGAATTTACAGCCAAAAATTAGTGTTTTTTCTTCCTAATTGTTTTGAGCTGCACAGAATTGCCACAACATTTTATGGTTTATAACAATATTCACTCACGTTTTTGAGGGGATGATATGTTGTCATTGTTGGTTGGACTAGGGCATACTACAGTGCCTGTTCACCACTACATGAAGGATACAGGTCTGATTCTGCTCTAGACGTACACCGCTAGTGAAGACGTATTTGGCTACATTTTCATCACTCTGTAATTGTGCAGGACACCTCCAATCTCATAATTACACTCTTTTCTGCCTGCCATTAGCAACTGTCGAGAGTTACATAGGAATACTACATGACAACAGTTCACGCACACACACATACACACACACACACACACACACACACACACACATAAACACACTTTAAACAAGGCCATTAGGTAAAATATTGTACTATTCTCCGCCTGTATTGTACTGAAAAAATGCTTAGTCACGAGAAACGTGGACAGCGGTTTTGCAGACAATATTTTTTTAAAGAAATGGACAGCTACAAAACGCCATATTTACTCTTCCTAGGTTTTTTAAAAAAATACCTACAGCACACCTCACTGCCGAGTGATAAGAAAGCAATAAGTATGAGGAATAAATTCACAAATTCGTGCTTCGCTTCAAGAATATTCGAATGATAGTACGAAGTATCTGACATTCACTAAACATCTTATATATCACTGTCTACTCTATAGGGTTGAGGGGTATCCGTATGAGGTTCATCATGTTGCAGAGCTCAATTCTTTTTTCGCCAAATCCAGACTAGCTGGAAAGAGATAGTTGGGCATAGGGAGTATCAGTTGGGAACATGTGGAAAGGGATTACCAGTACTGGCAGTTAGCTTACCTCCAAGGAAAACTTGTGGAAGACTTCGGTCGGCAAGAAGTATAGGAAGTATCCAGATTGAGATTTTCACTCTGCAGAGGAGCGTGCGCTGATATGAAACTTCCTGGCATATTAAAACTGTGTGCCGGAACGAGACTCGAACTCGGGACCTTTGCCTTTCGCGGGCAAGTGCTCTACCGACTGAGCTACCCAAGCAAGACTCACACCCCGCCCTCACAGCTTTACTGCTGCCAGTACATCGTCTCCTACCTTCCAAACTTTACAGAAGTTCTCCTGCGAACCTTGCAGAACTAGCACTCCTGAAAGAAAGGATATTGCGGAGACATGGCTTAGCCACAGCCTGGGGGATGTTTCCAGAATGAGATTTTCACTCTGCAGCGGAGTGTGCGCTGATATGAAATTTGCCAGCGAAAGGCAAAGGTCCCGAGTTCGAGTCTCGGTCCGGCACACAGTTTTAATCTGCCAGGAAGTTTCATATAGGAAGTATATTTGAGCACGCTTGCATCCAAGGAAAACTTGTGGAAGACCTTTGTCGGCAAGAAGTATAGGAAGTATATTTGAGCACAGTTATGAGTTTTAGAAGTTTGTTATTAAGGGTTAAGGGTATCCTAGGTGATCAGAGAATTAAACGACAGAAATGTGTAGCCGTATATGCTGGATATATGCTAACTAGAAATACAATAAAAATGAAAGGTTAGCATAATCTCTCGTAATAAGGACATACAATAAACTAGTTATAAATTAGGAACTGCTCTGGCTGAATAGACAAAAATTTAATTTTAGAAACAACAGACAATAAGCTTCGCAACATTCTGCTATTCCATAGAGTAGTTCCATAATTCAATTAAAAAGTATGTAATTCCATAGAACCTTTGTTTTAGTAAAACCAATTTTCAGACTGTCAGCCTCTTTCCTATTAAGACTACATTACGAACATGTATGTTAACTTCTTACTACATACACAAACTAGCGAAATGAATCGCTTCCAAACAGAAGAAATTATATAAAACCTGGAAACAGCCCAAAACTGATTTCCTATTTTCACAACAGTCTCTAGAATTGAGACATAAACACATAACACAAATATGAATTGCACATCGCACAAAGACACGTAACTAACTGAGGCACAAATTTTGGAAGCTAGAAAGCACTGACAGCCTACAGGTTAACTAATTTTCAGCGTGATGATGCGTGTCAGCCAGTCACCAGTTCTCGATTTCGAAAAGAGAAAGAAAATATATATTAAATATACCACTCCAGGGTTAGAATTTTCATTTGTGTATTGGCAGAGATTCTTAGATTGTCTCAGCATCAGCCTTTGTAATAGAAGCACTTATTTTTATCTCTGTTTTGTTTACTCATTCTTATTTTTTTTTATACACACCAGAGAGCTACGTGAAGGCAGGGAATGCCGTGGGCTACTAACGAGAAACGTACATCCCCAGAAAAGGAGATTATAGTGATAAAAGGGCTACGGTGAAGTTGTGAGTGTAATTAAGACCCAGTATCCACAGTTAAGTTATTTCCACTCATACATAGGTTGGATACCGAGTCGTAACGATGAGAAGTGATTTGAAACATGATTAACACAAAATCAGTTGGAAGGAGGGCAAATGAGCGAGTGCTAGAATTATTAGAAGAAATTCGGAATGATAATATACTGCTGTAAAGGGGATAGTCTGTAAGGCTCCTGCACGTTGTTCGAATATCTGGCGTCCTCACAGGGTAGTATAAAAGAAGAAAATCGAAAGAGACAGATGCGTGCTGTTTTACTTGTAATCGGCAATTACAATACCGAAAAAGGGGGAAAGCGGGGAGAAGAAAGTCAATACTTAATGCCCCAGCCAGCAGAAAGTCATTAGAGACTCAGAATCCACCCGGATTGGATAAGTATGGGGCGGGAAATCGGCCTTGCTTTTCAAAGCAACTATTCCGGAAGCGTGTAAGGCTAATGTTTAACATCCCGCAGAAAAAGTGGTCACTGGAGGCGGGCTACAAACTCGGATGCACAAACATGACTAAAATTCGGCCGTTGTCTTTCAAAGGAAGTATCCCAGCATTCGCCTTGATATGGGGAACCACAGGAAACGTGAACTCGGAAGGCTTGACACTGATTTGCAGACCCTCCTTTCGAATATCATGTATTGAGACCATGGTACGTATAAGGCCTTAAACAATTCATCGTCCAGAAGGATAAGAAGAACAAGAAACGGGAACTATTATTTCTAGTGAAGCATACACAAAATCTTTTCTTATTCTCCATTTGTGAATGGAACATGAACATGAGGGGCAAATAAAGACAATCTACAGTGAAATTCTGTGTATTTAAGAATTACCATGAACGTTGTAGACAGCTTAATAGCAAACATTATAGAGATATTAAATTTTTTCCTCTGAATGTGGTATATCTTGCTCAGCGGAAACAATGCACTGTCCAGAAGTGGAATCCACAATCACCTTGTGGTTACTGGAGATCAGTATTTGTCCTGCTGTATCCAGAGACCCGTAATACACTCGTACTGTTAAGTATTAGGAGACGGAATACTTTGGACCATACAACTTACCTGACGAAAATGAGAGCGCCTTCTTCTAAACGCTATAGCTAATTAAGGTAACTGGTGATCTGTAACATCACATAGAAAACTAGACACATCAAAAAAATTTTTGCGTCACCCCGGTTCCCAAAACTTCTGAAGATGGACGTTGACTATGGATACTGTATCACGGACACAGTCCCTTTTGACTGTTCAGAGACGTCACAAAGCCCGCACAAATATGTAAACAACCATGCATGAGAAGCGCCTATTAGACGGAGGGGGTCCGACAGCCGATCAGTTCCAGTCATTCCAACAGGAAGGAGGTAGACGGCTTGTGTTGTCTAGGCAACAATTCCTAGACGGTCAATACCGCGGTTCGATCGCGTCCGCATTGTTACTTTGTGCCAGGAAGGTTTCTCAACAAGGGAAGTGCACAGGCGTCTCGGAGTGAACCAAAGCGACGTTGTTCAGACATGGAGATACAGAGAGACAGGAACTGTCGATGGCATGCTTCGCTCGGCCGTCCAAGGGCTACTACTGCAGTGGATGACCGCTATCTAGGGATTACGGCTCGGAGGAAACCTGACAGCAACGCCACCATGTTGAATAATGCTTCTCGTGGAGCCACAGGCCGTTGTGTTACGACTCAAAGTGTGCGCAATAGGCTGCATGATGCGCAACTTCTCTCGTGATGTCCATAGCGAGGTCCATTTTTGCAACCATGACACCATGCAGTGCGGTACAGATGGGACAAACAATATGCCGAATGGACCGCTCAGAATTGGCATCACGTTCTATTCACCGATGAGTGTCGCATGTGCCTTCAACCACAAAATCGTCGGAGACGTGTTTGGAGGCAACCCTGAACGCCTTAGACACACTGTCCAGCGAGTGCAGCAAGGTGGAGGTTCCCTGATGTTTTGGCGTGGCATTATGTGGGGCCGACGTCCGCCACTGGTCGTCATGGATGGCGATGTAACGGCTGTACGATACGTATGCCATCGTCCGACCGACAGTGCAACCGTATCGGCACATACTGGCGAGGCATTCGTCTTCATGGACGACAATTCGCTCCCCCATCGTGCACATCTTATGGGTGACTTCCTTCAGGATAACGACATCGATCTACTAGAGTGGCCAGAATGTTCTCCAGACATGAACCCTATCGAACATGCCTGGGATAGATTGAAAAGGCCTGTTTATGGACATGTCCCACCAACCACTCTGAGGGATCTATGCCGAATCGCCGTTGAGAAGTGGGCAATCTGGAACAATAGTGCCTTGACGAACGTGTCGATAGTACGCTACGACGAATACAGGCATGCATCAATGCAAGAGGACGTGCTACTGGGTATTAGAAGTACCGATGTGTACAGAAATCTGAACCATCACCTCTGAAGGTCTCACTGTATGGTGGTGCAACATGCGATGTGTGGTTTTCATGTGCAATAAAAAGGGCGGAAATGATGTTTATGTTGATCTCTATTCCAGTTTTCCGTATAGGTTCCGGAACTCTCAGAAGCGAGGTGATGCTAAACTTTTTTGAGGTTTGTATAAGACCACAACACTGTCACGACTAGACTTGAACAAAACATTTTATACAATCGGCTTTGACATACCGCTCACAAAAGTGGAACACATAAAAATTTCAAATCATTTTCTGAAACAGACAGCAGCGGTTTGCCTGAGGGCGTGGAAAGTCACCCTGGAAGGACATTCTCTCAGGAGTGGCGCAGGGAGCAATGCTACTAACGTGAATTATATTATGTAACAAAAACTATTACGTTTCACATCAGTTTTAAGAATCTTTGTGAAGATAGTCTTCAAAAGAGCGGAAGTATTTGTCTAACAAGAAGTACTTTAATTTGCTCTTAAACCATTAAAAATTCGGTGAGAAGATACTACAATAAAAGTGTATGCATGAATTCTGTTAAGTTGTAGTACAAAATGGTTTCATTCCTGATATCATGATAATGATTTCTGTACCTTTCGAGGAAACAGAAATATTGATAACAATGAAACACATCATTGAAAATGTATTTTTATGTTCATACAGTTTATAAAATCCCAGCCGCTTCATTGCTTCTACACGCCAGATTATGTTTTGAAAATGCTATGAGATTTGCCCGAAACGTTGCCTTTTTATATAACTTCTCATCAGATTCAGAAATTTTCAAGACTGTTTAACACGTTTCTGTAGGATAATACCTTATCTTTTACAGCATGTAAGAAACAGTTGGGGATGATTTTTTTCTGTCGTGCTTTCCTTCCTGCGTAGTTTAGATCTGTGTCTTGCATTTGTCATGCATGCCGCCAGTTATTATTTTGGCGAAAATGTTTAATACCAGCAATATTCTTTCGATAACTGGCTGTGGATGAAAAAGCTAATCTATATCAGTTTCTGAAAAGAGGTCAGAGAAGCTTAACCCTAGTACTAAGCCATATTACTCTGCATCAGAGTTGTCATTCTACTGAAAACGATGGTATTTGTTATAGCAGGTCTATCAGTCTATCTGCTAAGATTGTTGAACACACTTAACGTTTTGCTTGTTACATCAGATACATTGTTAGAAGTGGACAATATAATGAAACAGATCTTATCCCACTAGATGTCTGCACGTATTTCACAATTTATCTGAACTCCTAATAGTTACAGAAGGTGCTTGATTTGTACAAAGGTGTAAGTCATCCGTGGTATTCACAGCAGTTTCTGCTTGAACCTGAATGCTGGACAAGAACTGGAATCGTCGGTTCTGCTTCTTTGTCGACGCTGGCACATTTCTCAAGGTAGCTCACTGAAACTTCTGTATTGTTGCTAGTTTGTTGTCAAAGGGAAAATTCCTATTTGTCATTGCTTCTCGTATGCAGTTTTGATGTTGTGTGATACTGAAAAATCCATCTGCCGTTTTTACGTGTTATTAATAATGCTTTGCTTTTTTCTGCCCCTAGTGAAAAGACTTTATAATTTCTTAGCAGTAGTTTAATGGGCTCTCTGTCTTCAAATGGGGCATGGCTGTAAGAGTTTTCATCTTTCACAGTTTTAGCGATTGAAGAATTTATTTGATTCATTTCTTTTGATATTTATGACACTATTGATGTTGCTAGTTATTAATATTTTTGCCTGTATTTTAATACGTCAAGCTGCAGTTTTAACCTGTGTAGCATTATTTTCTAGTTTTGTTTCTTTATACCTGAACGAGTGTGTCTTGGTGGATCAGCTTTAAGGTACTAGACTCTGGAAGCGAAAATATCTGGTTCGCTCCTTGACCTCTTTTAGAATTTTTATCGCTCATTTATCACTTCAGTCTCCTCAGGCGGTTTGTTAATGTGAAAAAGCAGCATCGTGATTCGTAGTCCACATTAAACTGCAGATGATGATATAACTGGAAGGGAAAAACAGTTCAGCGTACAGAGGATGACAATAGCATACCAGCAGACACTGGTGGTGTCCAAAATAATCTTCCGGTTGGTGACGGCTTTACCATACATCTCAACAGCGGTTATTGCATGAATGGGATTAATGTTGTTTCGTGACGAAAATTTGTTTTAATCTTTTGATGAGCCAATATATGACGAATCTAATATTAGCGTAACTGTTTTCGAAATTTAATATCGACAAAGCAGGGTGTTTTCCCAAAAAGTTTGGAATATGCCATTGTTAGGCCTCCCTATAAAAAAGTGACCCACATATGCTAATGACTACCATCCAATGTCACTGCTTACATCATTTTCTAAACTCTTTCGGAAGGTAATTTCCCCAGTGTTGTCAGCTGTTTGTTTAACAAAGCGATAATTCGTCACAGAAGGGCCGCTCTGCTGAGTCATCTGTTTATACATTTACTGAGCACATAATAAAATCTTTAAATGATAAAATGTCACCACTTGGAATGTTCTCTGATTTATCGAACGCATTTTATTGTTTCAAAGATAACATTACTTCTTTTGTATAGCAGTTAGAAGCCAGACACACAGCTTTGGTATCTTTCCACAAAAATACTCCAGTTCCAGAAGAAGACATCCTATAATCAAAATCACCTATTTTCCTTGCAAGGTGAAAGATCTGATGGGGAAGCTTTCATATTGATCCTCACTAAGCAACAAACCAAAGTTTTCTGTACGTTTAGTATTCGAGGGAAGGTAAAGTAATCAAAAAATTTTCGAAGCTGTGTCCGGTTTTTGCCCCGAAACTTCTTTCATAAACCTAACATTAACCTTTCTTGTAACACATAGTTTTCAACCTCCCTCTGCAGACCTTCATTTCTCCCTTGATAAATATTGAATGCAAGAGTGTAGCCTTTCTGGTCTGCAAAACATCGCACTTTGTAAGCACTTTATACAGGTTCCAAGGGGGTTGTATTGCTTCATTGGATTTTTCCCTTTGAAGAAAATGATTAAGTCATCTACGTTACCTACACCATCTGTCAGACAATTTTCTACTTTTCCGAGAGTTTCGTGTAAGCAACCATTTATCTCTTGTATTTTGCTTTTCTCTCCAGTTTAATGTAAACTGATTTCAAACCCATTCGTGCACATTCTGCCAAATCTCTTTCAAAAACGGCATCGAAAATTAAAATGTTTTCAAACATCATGTTGGAAAACCTAAAACTGCAGGATTATTAGCATCACTTGCATCAGTATCATCGTCTTCTACTTCCGTAACATCATTATCACCTGGCAAATCTTCGAGAAGAGTTGCAACAATGTAGTCTTCTATTGGCATTGTCAACGCACGAAAATTGGTACTTCTCTGTGAAATAACGAATAGTATTAACATTTAAAGGAGCCTGATCGTTATAAAACTAGATCGAGACGAACTAGTAAAATACACCGGAAAACACCAAAAACCGATCAAATTAACGCTTGTGTAGCAGCACACCTAGATGCACACACAGCTACACGGTATTCTAAAATACCAAAGGTTTTTCCGTTTATTTCGTAAGCAAAAACTGCAGATTTAACGAAAGAGGTGCACGAAAAGAAAAGGGGGTCTAACCTTCGTTGTATCTATCCTACGAAATGCAATGATTGCTAACAATTGTGCGATAGTAAACAAAACAAATAAGATCTCAGAAAACGTTCCGATGCTACCAAAGATTATTCAAACATACTTTTTGAACAACAAAGGAGTTCTAGAAGGCGGTGGAGTGGTTCCAAGTCACGAGAAACTATAATGGGTGTGTTACAACTACTACTCGGCTGAACTCGACAGATTAAACATGGTGCGAACGTAAACATTAAGCTAGTCTTTTACAATAACCTTTCCTTGCCAGTCACATTCGTCACCGTTGCCATTTCATAACCTCAGTATCACATTTCAAGTTAACGTGGCCTTCGGGATACGCTACGGATCAGTCTGACACCACAATCAAGTCGACTGATTTCAAGAAAACACCAGTTGTGCCGCCCTCATTTTAGTGATACATTTCCAGCTTAAGATAAACCTGTGCTCAACCGTGCCATCAGCGCATGAGGTGGCCAATATGTGCGCAATTGGAATAAAGAAGCACCTAAACAGGCAGTAATTAGAAGTACCAATAGGCAAGAAAGGGTTAAGAAAAACTTAATTACTCATTTGAAACAAACTGGAATAATTTATGAATAGCTGCTCATAATTATGAAAATGTAATGTCAAAAATTTCATCGCTTCTTGGCCTAGTTATTTTGTACATAAAAAAATACATTGTCGTGATATTTACTAAAATACTTGGAAATAAAAATTACAAAAAAAGGGAGAAATAATTTGTGAAATGCTTTGTCCAAAAGTAAGTAATGAAACAGATTTGAGAAACATTTAATGCTCTTTGCATTATGCTCGAAATCTTGTACAGAAAATGAGCTGTCGAATGAGAATTTAATGTCCAAAGTTTGGCACAGGATTTTGGAATTTTAAAGAGCAGTAGAGGACATTTGTCTCTGGATCGCGCAGTCTCGTTGTGCTATACAAGATTTCGAGCATGATTCGAAGGCGCATAAAAGCTTTTCTAATTTATTTTAATTCTTACTTTTAGATAAATCATTCCCCAAGGCATTTGACCACTGTTTTTAAAATTCTTTTTATTAGTGAATGTAAGCTCTTTCTTTAGACACAAAACCATGGAGATAAGGTGGTGCTTGACATCACTTACTTCATCTTTTGCGGAGTCAGAGTTGGGTCGGTTTAATCTATTAGGCCATAAATTGATAAAACGTTAACGAAACAAATAAAAATCTGCGCAAACAATGTAGTTCGCTATTCCTTCATTTATTGGTAAAAACAGAGTAAAACTGGAGAAGAAAACGCCAGGAATAAATTACAGCCACTGAAGAGTTGTGGCATTATAGTGCAAAAATGCTATTGACATTTCGAAGACCGCAGTTGAAAATAATTTCGAATTACAGAAGTTCAAATACAGTGTTTGTTAATGTATACACTTAGTCACTTCAACATCCACCTCACTCATTCTTGATCCAGGTCATTTGTATTTTCTGCACGTTTTATACTGTACGAAAATTCATCGTCGTTAGGTTATTAAGCTTTAACAGTAGCCGAGTTACGGAAATTTAGGTCCACATATTACTCAAGTAACTACTATTTTAATGCCAAAAGTTTTTTCGCACCGTTTTTGCCATCCTCAGTGGGTAATTTTACTCAAGCCTGTATAATGCAAACATATTTTAAATAACAACTGTTAGGAAACGAAATTAAAAAAAATTACACCTGATTTTCGTCTTCTATTAGCTATTTTTTGTTTTCTGTTAGTTTTTACTTACAGCCTGTTCGCATTCGACAGATCTGAATAATAGTACGAGAGATAAGGGCACAAATATGTCAACACATGTTTGGTCATTAAAGAAAGTAGTCGTCTGTATAGTAGGCGGTTCTGAATTTCAGCAACTGTTCTCGAGGATCGCGGTATGAAACAAGCTCGTCACATACTCCTAGCCACACTTGCAAGCTAGAGGCGGCTGTTCCTCAGTTGTTACATCAAACTGCAAACAGTGGCAACTCTAAAGACTCCCTCAGCTCAGCGGCACGGAATGCTTCCCACCCCTATCTAGCGGAGCGGGCGCTGTACTTTCGCAATGGGAGATAACAAATGCTGCAATGGGGATATTTGGCGCCTCGGTAAGTTATATAGATATAAACCTATTATAAATGCCGGCAAACGCGGCAGCCGGTTCGCAGAGGTCGGCCTAATACAGCGGGGACTCGGCCGATTTGCCAGCGGCCGCCAAACAAATCAAGATTTGGCGACGGAGTTCTTCCGCGCGCACCAGAAAGCGGATCAGGGGGCGGCGCGCTTTGACGAACGGCCTGGGCCACCCTCCGACGCCGGCGGCGGCGTCCGACCAGCTCGTCGCCCTGCTGGGACACGACGCTCCCGCTGTTCGACATTTTATTGTCTCCTAAGAGGGCTTCAGAACAGATCCCTCGATCCCTCCGGCCTGTCAGAACACGTCGCAGCGCGTGGCACAATATCTTTTTTTTTTTTTTTTTGTCTCTTCCTGTTATGCGCTAATCGTTTGATCCATTCACGCTTACAACATACAATGTCATTAATAATTATTCGGGAGCAAAGGGAACTTTTGGTTTTCGTTATACTCACCATGTACGTTTGGTGACCAACATGAACACTGTACGAGGTAAACTCTACTACAGAGACTAGTTGCTGTAGTGAGTACGCATTCTTGCAAGCAGCAGTTGTCTTTTCTCAAGGCAAATTATACTACAAACAATAATTATGTTGGAAACACAGTGAGTTGCAACTGACAATCATTTACTGAAAGAATTTGTACAAATACCATCTTTATTGTGACGTTGATGAGAAGACGTGGCACTAATGTTGCGGTTCTGAACACTGGGCTAAACCGAACTCCGTGAACTACACTCCTGGAAATGGAAAAAAGAACACATTGACACCGGTGTGTCAGACCCACCATACTTGCTCCGGACACTGCGAGAGGGCTGTACAAGCAATGATCACACGCACGGCACAGCGGACACACCAGGAACCGCGGTGTTGGCCGTCGAATGGCGCTAGCTGCGCAGCATTTGTGCACCGCCGCCGTCAGTGTCAGCCAGTTTGCCGTGGCATACGGAGCTCCATCGCAGTCTTTAACACTGGTAGCATGCCGCGACAGCGTGGACGTGAACCGTATGTGCAGTTGACGGACTTTGAGCGAGGGCGTATAGTGGGCATGCGGGAGGCCGGGTGGACGTACCGCCGAATTGCTCAACACGTGGGGCGTGAGGTCTCCACAGTACATCGATGCTGTCGCCAGTGGTCGGCGGAAGGTGCACGTGCCCGTCGACCTGGGACCGGACCGCAGCGACGCACGGATGCACGCCAAGACCGAAGGATCCTATGCAGTGCCGTAGGGGACCGCACCGCCACTTCCCAGCAAATTAGGGACACTGTTGCTCCTGGGGTATCGGCGAGGACCATTCGCAACCGTCTCCATGAAGCTGGGCTACGGTCCCGCACACCGTTAGGCCGTCTTCCGCTCACGCCCCAACATCGTGCAGCCCGCCTCCAGTGGTGTCGCGACAGGCGTGAATGGAGGGACGAATGGAGACGTGTCGTCTTCAGCGATGAGAGTCGCTTCTGCCTTGGTGCCAATGATGGTCGTATGCGTGTTTGGCGCCGTGCAGGTGAGCGCCACAATCAGGACTGCATACGACCGAGGCACACAGGGCCAACACCCGGCATCATGGTGTGGGGAGCGATCTCCTACACTGGCCGTACACCACTGGTGATCGCCGAGGGGACACTAAATAGTGCACGGTACATCCAAACCGTCATCGAACCCATCGTTCTACCATTCCTAGACCGGCAAGGGAACTTGCTGTTCCAACCGGACAATGCACGTCCGCATGATCCCGTGCCGCCCAACGTGCTCTAGAAGGTGTAAGTCAACTACCCTGGCCAGCAAGATCTCCGGATCTTTCCCCCATTGAGCATGTTTGGGACTGGATGAAGCGTCGTCTCACGCGGTCTGCACGTCCTGCACGAACGCCGGTCCAACTGAGGCGCCAGGTGGAAATGGCATGGCAAGCCGTTCCACAGGACTACATCCAGCATCTCTACGGTCGTCTCCATGGGAGAATAGCAGCCTGCATTGCTGCGAAAGGTGGATATACACTGTACTAGTGCCGACATTGTGCATGCTCTGTTGCCTGTGTCTATGTGCTTGTGGTTCTGTCAGTGTGATCATGTGACGTATCTGACCCCAGGAATGTGTCAATAAAGTTTCCCCTTCCTGGGACAATGAATTCACGGTGTTCTTATTTCAATTTCCAGGAGTGTATTACTAACTAATTAAATGGTAGACTGGAAAGTAGCACAGGTCACACCAATATTCAAGAAAGGAAATAGGAGTAACCTATTGAATTACTGACCCATATCACTGACCTCAATTTGCACTAGGATTTTGGAGCATATACTGTACTCGAACATTATGAATCACCTTGAAGAAAATGACTTATTGATACATAACAAATACGGATTCAGTAAATATCGTTCTTGTGCAACACAGCTAGCGCTTTATTTCCATGAAGTAATGAGTGCTGTGGACAAGGGATCTCAGATCGATTCCATATTCCTGGATTTCCGGAAGGCTTTTGATACCGTTCCTCACAAGCGACTATTAATCAAATTGCGTGCATATAGAGTATCGTCTCAGTTGTGTGACTGGATTCGTGATTTCCTCTCAGAGAGATCACAGTTCGTAGTGATACATGGTAAATCATCGAGTAGAACGGAAGTGATAACCGGTGTTCCGCAAGGTAGTGTGGTAGTCCCTCAGCTGTTCCTGATTTACATAAATGATCTAGGTGATAATTTGAGCAGCCCCGTCCGCAGCTCGTGGTCGTGCGGTAGCGTTCCCGCTTGCAGCGCCCGGGTTCCCGGGTTCGATTCGCGGCGGGGTCAGGGATTTTCTCTGCCTCGTGATGACTGGGTGTTGTGTGATGTCCTTAGGTTAGTTAGGTTTAAGTAGTTTTAAGTTCTAGGGGACTGATGGCCATAGACGTTAAGTCCCATAGTGCTCAGAGCCATTTGAACCATTTTTGAGCAGCCCCCTTGGCTTGTTTGCAGATGACGCTGTAATTTACCGTCTAGTAAAATCATCAGAGGGTCATTCCAATTACAAAATGATCTAGAGAGAATTTCTGTATGGTGCGAAAGTGACAGTTGGTAATAAAGAAAGAAAAGTGCGCGGTCATCCACATGGGTACTAAAAGAAATCCGATAAATTTTGGGTAAACGATAAATCACACTGTAATTTTTCCTCCTATCTACGTAATTCTGTAGCTCTCAGTTCGTCCGAGCAATCAATCATTCATGATAGGAAACACAGTCATAGCTCAGTCACTCAAAATTATTCTGAAATTTTACTTGTTAGAATGGAATCAGGCGATTATTCTTCTTCTCTGCAGGCTCGTGCTTTGCGGTAGTCTGCTAATCTGTACAAATAAAATGCCTCGTAATTTTGGGAGCGTTGTATAATCAGTCGGGAAACCTCAGATCAAGCGGACATTTGGCTTTGATGAAGTTTAACCTTCCGAAGAAGTAATGGAGCTCTTGGATTATTAAATGCAGGTTCGTATCCAGTCTTTCGGAAGTCCCTTCTGATTAACAACTACGCAATATATCGATAAATATAATTAATTCTCAAATTTCAAATACACACCCTTTATTTGAAGGAGCCATCTATATATATTTCCTTTCAATCGTACAGTTCGTATCAGTTATCTTCTGTGATAAATCTCAATAATCAGATTACAGTTCTTCCTAACCAAGCTCAGGCTAATCGGCACGAAGACAATCTCGGAAGCTCCCTTTCTTTTTTTTCTAACAACCACCAGAGAGAGTACTACAAAGAATACTTATGCGCTCATGGCATAGCTATTGTATGAAACTATTTTGCGCATGGATTCTGCGAGTATGAAGATAGAAAATTAGTAAACGTCATTCAAGGGTAGAATTGTATCAGAATAATTCATCGAATATAAAGAGATATTACAACACAAATCTAAAGGCAGTCATGTCGACTAAATACCTAGGAATTGTAATTACGAGAAACTTAAATTGGAAAAACCACATAGATAATATTGTGAGGAAGGCGAAACAAAGACTGTGCTTTGCTGGCAGAACACTTAGAAGATGCGACAAACCCACTAAAGACACAGTCTACATTACACTTGTCCGTCCTCTTCTGGAATATTGCTGCGCGGTATGGGTTCCTTACCAGGTAGGATTGACGGAGGACATCGAAAAAGTGCAAAGAAGGGCGGCTTGTTGCGTGTTATCACGCAATAGGGGTGAGAGTCACTGATGTGAAACGCGAGTTTGGGTGGCAGTCACTGAAAAAAAGGCAGTTTTGTTTGCGGCGAGATCTATTTACGAAATTTCGATCACCAACTTTCTCTTCTGAATGCGAAAATATTTTGTTAACACCCACCTACGTAGGGAGAAATGATCATCATAATAAAATAAGAGAAATCAGAGTTCGAAAGGAAAGATTTAGGTGTTCCTTTTTCCCACGCGCCATTCGAGAGTGGAATGGTAGAGAAGTAGTATGAAAATGGTTCGATGAACCCTTTGCCAGGCACTTAAGTGTGAATTGCATAGTAGCCATATAGATGTAGATGTAGTGTAGCTCTAGTCTGATTCTGCTGTCTGTGTCAATATCTAACTTCTGTTTCTGTTAACAGTACACACTGCGACACTCGGCAGATACCGCCACATTGTGCGATGACTGCTCGATAATAACTGCTGGGAACTGATGGCAGTTGGTGACAAGTGCCTGCGTGAAGTTGTCTGTCTGCTGGCGCATGAAGGTTCGCTTGCAGATTATAAGAGTATATCTGACGAGAGACGAAAGCCGGATGTAGTCCCTGTTATCAGCGTCCTTTGGGTGTCATAATATAACTAAGGAGGATGGATATGACTTATCTCTATTACATTAGGGGAAAACATAATACGGTCCCTGCATGGCGCCACCGTGAAGACCGGCCCTTCCATGTGGCGATATTTGTGTTGTATTTAGCTCTGTACGTAACTAACGGCAGTCACAGCTTCATTATTTTGGTTCTTCATCTCCTCAAATACTGGGCTAATCTTTTCACACCCTTATATTTACGACACAAAACGTTATCAATAATCTATTGTTCACATTCTATCCCAGGTTAGGATTTCCTCGATATTCGTAAATCACTTCATGTGAATACTGGAATGGTTCTATTGAAAGAGATATTTCTTTCATTTCCTATCCTTACAGTATCCATGTCGTTTGTTCTTTATGAAGTCTGCCTACAAGTTTGCCAACGTTGCTTCGTGTATGGTGAAGAAAGGTCACTGGGAAGCCCTTACACATCCTCCATACATTCCCGTTCTCTACCAACGCGATTTCAACATTTTTGGAACGCTGAGGAAGGACATTCGAGGTCGTCGATTTGCTTCGGATGAAGAGGTGCATGCCTGAGCACAAGCATGGTTACGAAGGCAATTGAAAACATTTTTCCGTGAAGACATTGACCGTCTTGTCTTACAGTTGGATAAGTGTATCAACAGTTATGGCGATTACTTGTGAAATAATAAACAGTTTACTTACTTTTCTCAATCTGTCTTGTTTTCATTTGACTACCCCAATATAGGGTGGCCAGAAACAGTCTGAAAAGTTCGTAAGGGTACTGAAAGGTAAGCCGTACTGAGAAATAAGTGTTCAGAAAAAACTGACACTTTTCGCTGTTTCCGGATTAATTAGTTTTGACGTCAGTCAATCAGACCGTTGTGCGAATAATTTCAAGCGGCCCGCCAAATGCAGTTAGTGCCAGTTGTTCTCATAGCGTAGATGATAGCGCAGAGACTACTCAGCATTTGGCTCGGGTTCGATCCTTACTACCACTCCAATTTCTCCATCGCTCTCTTGTTCGGATTTAGGCAAACAAACGAAAATCACGTTTGGAGAGACCGTCTCTGGGAGACCGGTTGAGTTTGCGCGCGCAACGACCTGATTGGCTAACTTCAATAACAATTAATTAGGAAACAATGCAAAGTATCGAATACTTTCTTAATAAGTATTTCTCAGCATAACCTACCTTGTAGCGTCAGCCACTGGTAGCCGAGTGGTCAGCGTGACGGAATGTCATACCCAACGGCCCGGGTGCGATTCGCGGCTGGGTCGGAGATTTTCCCCGCTTAGGGAGTGGGCGTTGTGTTGTCCTTATCATCATCATTTCATCCCCATCGACACGCAACTCGCCGAAGTGGCGTCAACTCGAAAGACTTCTACCAGGCGAACGGTCTACACGACGGAATGCCCTAGCCACACGGCATTTACATTTACTTATTTACCTTGCAACAACCTTACCAGATTTTGAGACCGTTTCTCATCACCATGTCTATCCCAGAACATGGAGTTCACTATGGAGACAGACGCTGAAGAAACCATATACAGCCGTCACAGCAGAAGTGCAAAATTCAATAAGAGACCCAGCTTCAATATCTTCATAAAAGTGACAGCTACACACAAGGTAATATGCAAGAAACCAGACTCTCAATTTTGCCGAAAACTGACAGTAACGCGGAACATTTTCGAACAGAAGTAACTATAAAGGAGAACAAAATGTGATCATCATTGTAGCACAGAAGGATGACTAAGACAATGCACGAGCTACACAACATCATTCGTACATATACCCACACAGTGCTAAAAGCGCTCTCATACAAGATATTCACCCCACAAAGAGAACAGAATCACTGTCTTGCAATCATATTTTTTCTGTTTAACAAAACAGATTATAAGGTTTAATGTCATATGGTTGGTAGGAAAATAAATGATTTTATGTCATCCAAAGAACAATCGTGCTTGATTGGGCAACCAGAAAGCAGCAGTGCCTCGTTGCTTTATCAGATATTTAAAACACTAAAACTTCTGACCTTCTGGCAGTGGTGCAGTCATGAGGAAGGCCATTTCAACATGGCTGAAATGTCGGACGTCTTAGTATTTTAAAGGATGGTGCTGCAGTGCACCTAGAAGGATTCTAATGAATTCAAAGTTGCTCTGAGGGCGACAAATTGAATTGTATCAAGTGTCTGTACCAAGTCCAGTCAGCTTTATACATCCTCTTATGGGCATAGCGGCGTCAAGGCTGAGACGAAAGACCACTGCAGATGTTTAAGATCAAGACGCGTGAGCACTGAGTGAGATACCCGTTTTTTATATGCGATTGGCAGCCCTTTAAGGCTTGCGTGACGAAAGACGTTTCTCAGAATGATGAGGCCTGCTAGATTTGCTCCTCGACGGGAAAAGCTCTTGGGAAGTATAATACTTGTGCGTCAGTCAGAGAAAGTTAAAGTACATACTGGCCACCTATGGCTATATACTATGACCCTTGGAGACTCACGATTCTCGTGGCGCGGCGCAATGAGAACCTGAAACAGAGGAGATACAAGGCAAACAAAACTACGTTCCTTGTATGACTGAAAGACTATTTGTCAGAGGATCGCTGAGGTGCTGCTGTATTTATTCCTAGAAATGTCTCCTTACACCGCAGGAGAAATCTTCCAGAGTGATTAGAGTGATTCCATTTCAGATATAATGCCTCAAAAAAAAAAATTGAAGCACCTAAAGCATCTAGAAAGGGAGGAGAAGACGAAATGAAACTTCACAGGTTGAGAGGTTCTTTGATGTAATTTCAGAGATTACAAAATAATGTCAGATTTACAAAAACTGGGAAGTATGTGCCCACGTTGCACGCACTCCGGCTACGACGCATTCACTTATTCGGTTGGGAAGTGTGTCATAAAACGGTTGCACCATCTCCTGAGTCAAGATGACGAACTGCTGTTATAACTGCTCCTTGACGCTTTGGATACTGACTGTGGGTCGGAGTTGACGTCTGAGCTGGTCCCACAAATGTTGTTCAGGGACAGATGTGGCGTTCTGGCTGGCCTTAGGAATTCCTCAACAACAGGCTGACTGTTGACTGAGGCACGTACCGAGTGTGAACGAGCGTTGTCATGTTGAAAAATGACACCACAATACGGGTGCATTAGAGGTAACACATGAGGATACAGGATGTTACTCATGCGACACTGTGCCGTCAGAATTCCGTCAACCACTACAACCCTGACCTGAAGTAATACCCGATGATTCCCCACACCACGACGCCTGAAGTAAGACCACTGTGACTTTACAAAAGCATCGAAGAACCTCTTCCCAGTCGACGCCATACTCACTGACGATGGTCATTCGGGGTACTAAAGAACCGCGATTGATCCTGAACACACTGTGACGCCATTCGGTAACATTCGTTGCTTCCTGATCATGGCACCACTCCAAATGCAGCCATTTGGTGTTAAGATGTTGACGTCAGTATGCGCACTGGACGCTAATTCCTAAGTCTGCTAGTCTCCGACCAATGATGCTTGTTAACACAGAACATTGCAAGAAGTGCATTTACTGTTCTCGGGTGACAGCTGTGGATTTAAATGGGCGACGACGTGCTTGGTTCGTGAAGCGAAGGAAGATTGGGTTTAACGTACCGTAAATTTCGAGGACATTAGAGACGCAGCACAAGCTCGGATTGTGTCAAGAACAGAGAGGTAAATCGGCTGTGCCCCTCTCAAAGGAACCATCCCGGAAATTGCCTGGAGCGATTTAGGGAAATCACGGAAAACCTAAATCTGGATGGCCGAATGCGGATTAGAACAATCGTCTTGCCGAATGCGAGTTCAATATGATAGCCGCTGCGCCACCACGCACTGTGTGTTTGGTTGGTGAGATGTGGTCTGGAACCTTGACAGAGGAGTACACCTACCCTTACGTTCCAAGCCGTCCACCACTGGGCCCCTGTCACATCCAGATGTCCCATAAATCTGAATACTGTACGATTCGACCAGCTGGTCACATGGAGACCCACAATGAGACCCTTTTCAAACCCTGTCAATTGCTAATAACGCTTGGGACGAGTCGCCTAGAGCGACCGTCATGTTTGATTTATTATTCATAAGAACGCGCCTAAATTACCAGGGCCATGCTTTGAGAGACTGATGGTACGAGGGGACTTTCTTAAATGCTCATTTGTAGGAAAAATGTTACCGAATATGTTCACTTACTCGAGCTACACTGCCTTGTCCGTGACGTGTGGACTGAATAGTCGGACAGAAGCATCGAGATCTGCAACGGCAACTCAACAAAGGGACGGCCGTCTAGGACCGCACAACTGCGGTGATACAAAAATGTAATATTGTGTTAACACAGCCTTGTACGAAGTCTCGGCTTGTCTTGTCATTTATGAATTCTTGTAAGTACGCGCTAGGTTAGATTTCCTTGGTGGAAATTTAACTGGTATAATACTGATTCATAACAGCTAGGGAATTAGGCATAATATCTGTGTCAGAAACGAAATAATATATTGCGAGTGATTTACATCAATTATTGACTTTGATTGGTAGTCCGACTTTACTGAAGTGGTTTTGTTAATGTATCTGCTTGATTGAAGTTCTGTATTGAGAAATTACATTTTTTTATGTGTGCAAATATTTACGTCAATGTGGCAGACTGTTTATTCCTTAAAAGACCTATATGTTCCGTTGGAACTGCAACTTCGAGCCATCGTGGTAGCTAGGATTGCTCTCTATTCTTATATTACGAAGTCAGATAATGGAAACATTTCAAGGCTTATTACATTCTCAAGGTCGGGGATCACTATCACGTACAATTTTTTAGAGGGTATCATATTCGACGTTGAATGTAGAAATGATTTATTTCGCAGTTTCATTTTCGGCCTTTGAGCCATTTTCGAGTGCACAGACGGTTAGACTTCTTTGTGTATTTTCATGCCAACTGCCTTAGTTCATATGTAAACGGTAAGTCAGAACAATGATTTGTAGCGATTTATGTGAAGGATATTAATATTGTGAAAAGGTTTATTTTTTATTGTGACATGTATACTTGTTAGAGCTTTATACATTGTGACATTTGGTGAAGCAAAATATTTTGCACTACCACTTAAAAATGATCCAAAGACAGAAATTCTTACTATGAAACAAAGAGTTTATGCGGTGTATACGGAATATGATGTCCTTTAAAAAACTTCAAGGCTTGTTAATCATGGCAGTTAGTGATCATCGGGGGATTTAATATAGGTCCCTTTTATGTGATATCTGACTTGGATAGGTGACTATAGGTTAGCTCATCCAAGTTCGCGTAGCCGTTGATCGGCTATTTAGCTAATCACCCAGAACAATATAGAGCCACACCATAGAAGATTGCCACACGCTGCCTCACAAGTGTACACGGTTCTGCGTGTCCTGCACAATGATCGTGCAACTTCTGACGCTACACAGGATGTTTCAGAAATGGTGGTCAATAATTCACACATGGAAAGTACAGGCAAAAAGTAGCTAAAATTCTCCAATAACCATGGGGCCACAGTCAACCGTTGTCGATATACAACAAATTTACCTGTTGCAGTTCATCAGTGTCTAGGAACACACGGCATCTCTAAACGTTGAAGTGGTGTTCGAAATATTGCCCACGCGTCTGAATGCGACATTGAACTCGTCACTGAAATGAGTAGCTAATCCTCTCCGGCAGTCCTAGGAAATTCTATAAATTCTGGAAAGCTTCTTTAATCCACAAGCGTAATTCCTCAAGAGAGTTGACCTCGGTAGCGTAGACCATTCTTTCCACAGGACCCCACACACAGAAATCCATGGGATTTAAATTCGAAGATCTTGGAGGTCATGGCACACGACCTCTTCTAGCTATCCAGTGTTGACAATACGTCCGAATTTGAAGGCGGCGCACTCCTAAATGAAAATGTACTGTAACACCGTCATGCATAAGTCGCATGTTCAGGCGTTGGTTCAGTGGGACATTATCATGTAATTAAAAATACTGTCAAGGGTAAATCCAGCCTCATTCGTAAACAGAATATTGCTTACAAATAGGGGATTCCGGGTACACTGTTGTTGCACCCATTGGCAGAAATTCTCTCTAGGAGGGAAGTCTGCGTTATTGAGGGCTTTCACGCGCTCGAGACAATATGGATAGAGTACTTGCCAATGTAAAACCCTCTACACACTGCTGTGACTCAGGACACGCTCTTTGGTGGTAGTCCTCCTTGTTGATGTACTCGGACGTTCGTGTACAATGCGTAACAACATCTCCTCAACATCGAGTGCTAAGGATCTGGGTCGACCATCTGGTACATGGTGTGTGAAACTACCGGTTTCTCTAAGGTGCTGATGTAACCGGCTAAATACACGTCTGTTGCACTACCTGCAGACAGGAAAAGCTTCTTCATACAATCGTGCAGCCTCAAGGGAATTGCCGTTCGCTTTTCCATACGTGAAGTGCATGTCAACGTACTCTTCATGGGTGTAACTTCTGTCCATGGCGTCTTCACGTTCGTAACTGACTGTGAGGCCGGTACGGCACAGTGCACGGAGGGGAAAGGGAAGTAGTTGCGCATACGTAAACAAACAGATAGTCGATCCCAAACCTTGAGATACGAATGTAAATACCATGGTATCCAGGGACGTTCACAGTTGGTTCCCAACTCGAAATAATGCGATAACTCGGCAACGGATGATTTTCGAACGCATGTTTATTGGAGCTTTTTAGCTACTTTTGGCCTGTAATATCCACGTGTGAATTATTGACCATCACTTCTTAAATACTCTGTGAGTAACACACTAAACACTCTGTTGGCCCTTCTACCTGTCACAGAGAATTACAAATCTTACCACTCACACACTCGATGATGGTGCACACGTCTACGTAGTTACACCTCCACCCGACCGCGCATTCTGGGTGCTTCACTGTTTTTGTCAGCGTTGTATACTATTTCCCATCAAAGACGTTTTGGGAGGAGAAATAAATATCCATAAATTTATTTTTGCTGTTTGTGATAGTAGTAACGTGGAGCGTCGAATGACTATAAAAATGTCTGAAATTAGAAAAAGGGTGGAATGGCGCTTTGAGTGAACCTTGGGGTGCAACTGCAATTGGAAGAAACGTATTTGTGCTGTCTATGTCAGCTTTTTTTTTTTTTTTTGAGATGTTTAAACTGGAATACAGGCAGATTGCCGCATAGAGCATAAACAAATATATGATCAACTTCTGCAAATTTGTCCATCGAATGGTTTTAGGAAGTACCTGAAATTGTTGGAGGTCATTACATCAAGATAGGATTTGTTCTTGAAAATTATTTCGTTTTTATTATAAATATTGCTTTATATTTATCCTCTGCGTAAGTAAATTGAAATGTTACTATTCAACTGGTAAATGAAGTAAGTCAGCCATTTTGGACGCTTACAAGCTAACGGGGACTAGTTTTTCTTAACATTACCAGAGGCGGACGCATTTTTGAAGTATTCGTCTATGCGCAGTTGTGGAACCTGTTGTGAAATGTATTACTACACTGTGATAGACTGAAGAGACTAGTGGAATAAATGGATCGTATCAAATTAATTGCATGGCCAGTGGTTTTATTTGAAATATCACAAGAGCCACCACAATAACTGATCGAAACAGTACTGGATCCTGGAGCAGTCAACAAAGCGTTTTCTTTGCCTACAGGATGACATAAACTAAGTACAATTTTTTATGAAATCACTTAGTTTTTCTCGCATATTTGGGTTTCTTGTTGTGTCAATATCATGTAATGTATGATAGATTTAACTAATTTCAGCAGAGAATAGCGAGTATCATTTTAAGTGGTAGTGTGACCAGGTTTCGAACTTGCTTTCTTGCGATACATAATATGATCTTCTGTCTGTTTCAGAATAATACTGAAAAATATGTGGCTCAGACCAAATCCATGGTGAATGCTGCCATCACTTCTGACAATTTTGAAAGGAAGTTAAAATGGCAACTTTGAAAACTGACCGACGTACCTAGAAGCATGAATGCTCACCACCTACTTCGTGTGACACCAGATACAGTCATCTGTATAGTTCATGATGATGATGATGTTTGGTTTGTGGGGCGCTCAACTGCGTGGTTATCAGCGCCCGTACAATGTCCCAATCTTTGCTCAGTCCAATTTCGCCACTTTCCTGGATGATGATGAAATGATGAGGACAACACAAACACCCAGTCATCTCGAGGCAGGTGAAAATCCCTGACCCCGCCGGGAATCGAACCCGGGACCCCGTGCTCTGGAAGCGAGAACGCTACCGCGAGATCACGTGTATAGTTCATTTACTTTTCAATTTTTTGTGTTGTGCTGTGCTCTCTGGAAGTATGGGTAATACTTCTAATGTCAATGTAAGTTGCTGTCATAGTTTCTCTGCTAACGATGTTAGCCAAATAGTTGAATATGCCTTTTCTACTAATGATTATAGAAAAAATAAAGCAAGAAACAGAGGATGTGGATGAAGTAGAACCAGTTTAGCTAGCCATAGAAACAGTAGCACTAGATCAATCAGCACTAGACCAGGCAGGACTAGAGCAAGGAGGTCTAGATCAAAGTGAAAGCAGTGTTAAGACAGACTTGGCAACCTTATTAGGTCAAATGTTCAAAAACATTAATACGATTTCAGAAATAAATAACAGACTTTCAAAGGAACTTAACCACATGCATACCAAAATTTCGAAACAGCTTTGGGGAATAGCTACCAAAACTTCAAAAACAAACGATAGAATTTCAAAAAGCTAGGAAAGGAGAAACCAAAGCTTTAGAGACAAATATGTTGATTTTAACCACGAAAAGTGAAATCATTAATGTACTGAGCACTCATGTAGCTGAGGTTAGAAATGAACTAGGTGGCCAAGTAACGGCTATTTATGAAAAAGTAGAAAATGACAGGGTAACCAACACAGAATACAGATTGGCAACAGTAGAAGTGAAAGTTACTGAAATAGACTCAGGACCCAGACATGAAATTTGTGTAGCACAAGCTCAGTGGAAGAGTAAAATTGAAGCTGTTAAAAGCCAAAATACTGTTCATGTTAATATTTTTCATGAAAAGAACAAAAAAGTAGAAAGAGTAAGTAATCATTACATGACAAATTTGTGTAAGAATTTTCTTAATGTTCAAACAAAAGTACAGTAACTGGATGAAGGGGATTGCTCAAAAAGTTTCTTTAATGCTGGGTATGATAGTCAGTTTTCTATATACGTGAAAAGTTTCTGCAGGGATGGAAGCTCCTATCCTCTAAATTTATGCAACATTGGAAAGATAATATACTTCTTGAAATGGATAATTATTTACATGTCAACTTTCTAAAGAGATTTCTTGAGGAAGAGGAACTCTCTCGGTATAACCAACTGAACTGTAAAAATTTCGTATTTAACAAGTATGATAAAGGGTTTTTGAAAAGGTTTTGGTTTGATGTAGAGCAGATTAGAATTAAGTGTGAATTTCTAACAGACCATTTTACAAAGAGAAGAAGGGTGGTATGAAGTAGTTTTGCAAACCTCAAAGAGAAAGACTAGTTCTTAAGGAGAAGGTTGTCTCAAAGAATACAGTGAAGTGTGTTATATGGACCTGATGAGTCCAGTGACCAGTTCTTGAAATACATGGACAAATTGGCAAAGGCATTTGATAGGACAGATAAGATTTTTGGCTGTTGTAAGTAATATTGGGGAAATGATACCCATAATAATAATAATAATAATAATAATAAAAGAAGACAGCAGTAAATTGATGAGGAATTTTGGACTGGATTGTGAAAAGACCACATCCAAAATTAAATTAGTATAGGGCTAACAGGCTGTAAAAGTGTTGTTCAGTCTAGATTTGGGCGTTGAATCAGGAGGAAATTGGAATGAAAGAATTCGAGACATACAAGTACATTAATAGAAGGATGAGGGCATAACAGACAATGAGGCAACTGATGTTTTCTGAGGGATAATGAGTTAAATAAAGATGTTGAGAAATCAAGATGAAGAAGAAGAAGTGTGTTATTACATTAGTTCAAATAAAGAACTTTTGTTATAATAAAAAGAGAATGAAATCTCAGATACTGTGAAGTTATTATATGTTGTTGGGAGTTCTGAAGATGTGCATTATCTAACTACACTCCTGGAAATGGAAAAAAGAACACATTGACACCGGTGAGTCAGACCCACCATACTTCCTCCGGACACTGCGAGAGGGCTGTACAAGCAATGATCACACGTACGGCACAGCGGACACACCAGGAACCGCGGTGTTGGCCGTCGAATGGCGCTAGCTGCGCAGCATTTGTGCACCGCCGCCGTCAGTGTCAGCCAGTTTCCCGTGGCATACGGAGCTCCATCGCAGTCTTTAACACTGGTAGCATGCCGCGACAGCGTGGACGTGACTTTGAGCGAGGGCGTATAGTGGGCATGCGGGAGCCCGGGTGGACGTACCGCCGAATTGCTCAACACGTGGGGCGTGAGGTCTCCACAGTACATCGATGTTGTCGCCAGTGGTCGGCGGAAGGTGCACGTGCCCGTCGACCTGGGACCGGACCGCAGCGACGCACGGATGCACGCCAAGACCGTAGGATCCTACGCAGTGCCGTAGGGGACCGCACCGCCACTTCCCAGCAAATTAGGGACACTGTTGCTCCTGGGATATCGGCGAGGACCATTCGCAACCGTCTCCATGAAGCTGGGCTACGGTCCCGCACACCGTTAGGCCGTCTTCCGCTCACGCCCCAACATCGTGCAGCCCGCCTCCAGTGGTGTCGCGACAGGCGTGAATGGAGGGACGAATGGAGACGTGTCGTCTTCAGCGATGAGAGTCGCTTCTGCCTTGGTGCCAATGATGGTCGTATGCGTGTTTGGCGCCGTGCAGGTGAGCGCCACAATCAGGACTGCATACGACCGAGGCACACAGGGCCAACACCCGGCATCATGGTGTGGGGAGTGATCTCCTACACTGGCCGTACACCATTGGTGATCGTCGAGGGGACACTGAATATTGCACGGTACATCCAAACCGTCATCGAACCCATCGTTATACCATTCCTAGACCGGCAAGGGAACTTGCTGTTCCAACAGGACAATGCACGTCCGCATGTATCTCGTGCCACCCAACGTGCTCTAGAAGGTGTAAGTCAACTACCCTGGCCAGCAAGATCTCCGGATCTGTCCCCCATTGAGCATGTTTGGGACTGGATGAAGCGTCGTCTCACGCGGTCTGCACGTCCAGCACGAACGCCGGTCCAACTGAGGCGCCAGGTGGAAATGGCATGGCAAGCCGTGCCACAGGACTACATCCAGCATCTCTACGATCGTCTCCATGGGAGAATAGCAGTCTGCATTGCTGCGAAAGGTGGATATACACTGTACTAGTGCCGACATTGTGCATGCACAGTTGCCTGTGTCTATGTGCCTGTGGTTCTGTCAGTGTGATCATGTGATGTATCTGACCCCAGGAATGTGTCAATAAAGTTTCCCCTTCCTGGGACAATGAATTCACGGTGTTCTTATTTCAATTTCCAGGAGTGTATATTATGTTGGAAACGCCAAATTATGCCCCTGATTCAGATAGTAGTGTGGTTGAAGATCATTTAAATACTGAATTACGCTCACATTGTCAAAAACCATGTGTTGCTATGGAAAAAATGGAAACATTTTACGAAATTTAGAAGAGCTTAGGAAAAGTGTCTTGTAGCAATTTCATTTGGGAAACGTTGGCAGTAATAAGTAAACAAGTATATCCAGAATGATTGAATAAGTAGCAAAGTGTATTTTATCGTTACTTTAAAGAGAGATTAAGTAAGCTGGACCAAAATTCAAGAAGTACAAAAACTGTTTGAAAATGGTAGTGCTAAGATGCAGGATGACAGTTCTAGAGTGAACATTAAACTATTTCATTGGTGTATAAGTTCGTACCGTTTTTGTTATGCATGAGGGTATTCCGGTTGATATGAGTTTGTTTATCGAGAGTCATTTTTTATTGTAATTCATTTCTGTTGTCTGAGTTTACAAATTGTCATTTTGTTATTTAGAGCTAATGAGTGGAGCTAAGGAAGCTAGAAAATGAAGTGCAAAGTGGAGAAATCGGAATATTTCCGACATATTCTTCTGTAGAGGAGTGAGTAACCACGGCGGCCAGAAACATTTGCGCCGTGTATGGGGATAATGGCTTTGGAATGAGCAAGGGCAGAAAAAGTTTTTTTCGTTTTAAGGAGGATCGTTTTAACATTGGTGACTCTCCATATTCATGAAGCCTGAAGATCGGCTTGAAGATCGTTTAAATGCATTAATTCACAATGATCCACGTCAGTGTATTCGAGAACTGGCAAATGTGGTGAACTGTGATCATTCCACCATCATGTGACGTTTGCATGCAGTCGGGAAGGTATGGGGCCACATGCTCTAATCCAAAATGGTAAAAATCATTGAATGGCCATATGTGCATCTCTGCTTGTTCGTCATCAATTGGATCGTGAACAATGGTTGAGCCCAAACGCAGCAGGAACTCTCCATAGAAAGACCTGCGTGATCCAGGAAACATATGCATCTGGTGAAACAGCGGTGGTTTGGTGTACTACGAATTCCTTTCCCAGAATTTAACCATCACTACTAACATTTATTTCGAACGACTGAGACGTCTTACCGATGCAGAGCAAGAGCAACGACCAGAAAGACTGCGTGAAGTGATGCTGCTCCACGGCAACGCCCGCCTGCATTCTGCTATCCTGACAAGAAACATTGTACAGGAGCTGGGTTAGGAAGTCAGCCCTCAGAGTTTCACCTTTTCCGAATTACTGTCGAACAGCCTTCAAGGTTCTTCGCCTTAAAACCACGTGATTTCTACAGTCGTGGAACAGAAAAGTTACCCCATCACAGGCGACTGTTGTAAATAGTGAAGGAGAATATATTATTGATGACTAAAGTCTCCCTGATGTGTACCTCCTGTGTTTACAAAAATTATGGAAAAATGCTACGAACATATGCTCCAAACCAGTAATTGAAAGTATTAGTGATTCTACGAGGTGCATTCGTTATAAGGCCTCCGACTTTTTTTTCTAATTAACTACTCACCCGAAATCGATGAAACTGGCGTTACTTCTCGACGTAATCGCCCTGCAGACGTACACATTTTTCACAACGCTGACGCCATGATTCGATGGCAGCGGCGAAGGCTAGAAGTCTGTTTTGACCACTGGAAAATCGCTGAGGCAATAGCAGCACAGCTGGTGAATTTGCGGCCACGGAGAGTGTCTTTCATTGTTGGAAAAAGCCAAAAGTCACTAGGAGCCAGGTCAGGTGATTAGGGAGCATGAGGAATCACTTCAAAGTTGTTATCACGAAGAAACTGTTGCGTAACATTAGCTCGATGTGCGGGTGCGTTGTCTTGGTGAAACAGCACACGCGCAGCCCTTTCCGGACGTTTTTGTTGCAGTGCAGGAAGGAATTTGCTCTTCAAAACATTTTCGTAGGATGCACCTGTTACCGTAGTGCCCTTTGGAACGCAATGGGTAAGGATTACGCCCTCGCTGTCCCAGAACATGGATACCATCATTATTTTTTTCGTGGCGGTGAATCTGTGTGCTTCCATTGAGCTGACTGGCGCTGTGTTTCTGGATTGAAAAATGGCATCCACGTCTCATCCATTGTCACAACCGACGAAAAGAAAGTCCCATTCATGCTGTCATTGCGCGTCAACATTGCTTGGCAACATGCCACACGGGCAGCCATGTGGTCGGCCGTCAGCATTCGTGGCACCCACCTGGATGACACTTTTCGCATTTTCAGGTCGTCATGCAGGATTGTGTGCACAGAACCCACAGAAATGCCAGCTCTGGAGGCGATCTGTTAAACAGTCATTCGGCGATCCCCCAAAACAATTCTCTCCACTTTCTCGATCATGTCGTCAGACCGGCTTGTGCGAGCCCGAGGTTGTTTGGGTTTGTTGTCACACGATGTTCTGCCTTCATTAAACTGTCGCACCCACGAACGCACTTTCGACACATCCATAACTCCATCACCACATGTCTCCTTCAACTGTCGATGAATTTGAATTGGTTTCACACCACGCAAATTCAGAAAACGAATGATTGCACGCTGTTCAAGTAAGGAAAACGTCGCCATTTTAAGTATTTAAAAAAGTTCTCATTCTCGCCGCTGGCGGTAAAATTCCACCTGCTGTACGGTGCTGCCATCTCTGGGACATATTGACAATGAACGCAGCATCATTTTAAAACAATGCGCATGTTTCTATCTCTTTCCAGTCCGGAGAAAAAAAGTCGGAGGCCTTATAACTTGAATGCACCTCGTAATAATAGTAACGGTATAGAATTTGACTGCATACAGTGTGATGTGTTGGTGGTTTATTATGACGGAGTACCATGTGTACTAGTGGGAAACCCTGGGTACAAGAGGCTAAAACGTGTGCATTGGTACTTAATGATTATGGCATGGAGAAGAAAGACTCTTTGCAAACACGCTACCTCAGGAGAGCACCCATTTTTTTACAAGGATCCAGTCAGGCAACGTTATTCTTCTTTTGTTAATTATCGGCATTGCTCTAAATTTGTGTGTTCTGATTTTATTTCTTACATGTGCTTATCACATTTTCTTAAAAGTATGTTGCAGTTAGATGTAGAAACGTAAAGTCAAGTGAACAGATTTAGCTTTTCTATGTTGAACAAGTGTCCGCAGCTCGTGGTCTCGCGGTAGCGTTCTTGCTTCCAGTGCACTGGGTCCCAGGTGCGATTCTCGGCGTGGTCAGGTATTTTCACCTGCCCCGAGATGACTGGGTGTTGTAGTGTCGCCTTCATCATCATCATCATTCATCCCCATTACGGTCGGAGGAAGGGAACGGCAAACCACCTCCATTAGGACCTTGCCTAGTACGGCGGTGCGGGTCTCCCGCATTATTGCCCTGTGCTCTATCAAGATGCATGGGACTTCTTTTCCATTCCATGTTGAACAAGTAAGAAACTTGAATTTAAGAAAATCATATCTTCCTATACACGTAGACCTGTTTTAGCAGATAATGTAGATTTTTAATGGCATGTACTTGGAGGTAAGTTTTCAAATCGTTTGTGATTTTTTATACGTATATCATGTGTTCAATTACTTTTGTGCTCATTCTGAACTATTTTATTTTTCATGTAGTTAAGAGTAACTTATTCAGATCTCATGAAGACATAATAATTAAACATGTGCCACGATTATAATCCTTTACTGACCCAAATCAGAACTATAGTACACAGGAAAAACTGAAATGCGGGTTTAACTGCCAAGTTCTTAATCTCTATTATGTAGTAATTTTGTAATCTTAAATAAAAACAAATATTAGGCTCATTGCTAGATGTGATACAACAATTTTCGTACATAGGTTTGGATTCATATCTTGCGATGTTCCAAAGAACATTTTTAACTACGAAATTTTGTTTGATATACTTAAATAAGTTACCAGTCTTCATTTACTAAATATCAGTCCATAGATTTACTAGTATAAAGCTTCTGGTCTTTAGTAAATTTCAGCTTGACTCTTTTGTTTAAAAGAAATTCCTAACGAAATGGCTATACTGTGTAAAATGTCGTTTAGGAAAGACTACTAACTTGTGAAAAATTACCTTGGATATACCTATTATGTGGTTAAAATTAATGATTTTTTTCATACTTCTTCCCATGTAATATTCTTATCCAGTATCTACGGTTCTGATTAAGGGGCTTGTGTTACTGCAAGCGTAAAGCTGAATTCATTATCTGAAGAATTTCATCTCAGTATCTCTTTTCATTTTTTTTTTTATTGCAACATTCTTAGTCTTTCACTCACTTTCGGGACTTGGAAGGTTTCAGTTTTACGTATGTAGCTCGGTAAATCTTGTTTCTGTCGTTGAGAAAGCATTCCGGTGTCGTAGGGTAAAGTCACATGACTGGGGAAACATACCGAAGAGAAAAGGACTGCTGAAATTGTGGAAATGAGAGAGAAGAGGATCGTGTAGGATACCTGAAACAGCAATAAACCAAGAGTCCAAGGACTGGCTGAACCAATGACGCTGAGGAAAGGTCAGATTATTGTAAAGCAAGAAATGTCAAGAGGAGTAATTTGTAAACTTGTTGCATTTTTAAAGATCATTGAAAATTCTTTTACTCATCATCTGGCATCTTATGCAGACCAAAATTTTTTAGTTTCATTTTAATAACACAAATATTTTAATATTTTCATTGTTCTGACATTTTCATACATACATATGAAATATATATACTCAGATATACTCAGATATAAAGGAATAATGAAAAAATTAACATTTGATATAGCAAACATGGTTGTACTCTAAAATGAGATAATTTAGAGAAGATGTGAAAGTGGACGTCCTGTGGAAATGGAAATATTTATCTGTGGCTATAAGCGGAGAAATGAGATCTTAAACGAAATTACAGATCCACCAACTCACATTTCTTCATCAACTAAAATTCCACTGCGTTATAATAGGAAATACATAAATATTAAGAATATCTATGAATCTGTGTTCCAAAATCAATATCTCTGCAATTGTTATGGTAACTTTTACTGTCATTTTTAACATCAGGTTGTCACAGTGTCTTCTACTGTAATATGGTTCACCAACGGTCGTCAGAGATGCGACAGCAACTTGGGCAGTAGATGTTGAACGTGACTGATAACACCAGGTTTGACACGTCGATAGTTCAAACGAAAGTTGTTTCGTTTTGATTGCCATCTACCTTATACTGCACGAAGTTGATTCATGATGTATTTTAAGGAGCTTTTGCAATATTTGTTTCTTTCTTTTTTAAGTGATCAGTCTTCTGCCAGGTTTGATGTAGCCTGACACGATTTCCTCTTCTGTGCCGACCTCTTCACGCCAGTGTAGTACTTGCAACCTACGTCATCAATTATCTGCTGGGTGTATACAAATCTCTATCTTCCTCCAAGGTTTTTACCCTCTACAGCTCCCCGTAGTACCATCGACATTATTCCCTGATGTCTTAACAGATGTCCTGCCATTCTGTCTCTTCTTCTTGTCAGTGTTTTCCACATATTCCTTTCCTCTCTAATTCTGCGGGGGCCTCCTAATTCCGTATGTTATCAGTACACTTAATTTTCAACATACTTCTGTAGCACTACATCCCAACTGCTTCTGTTGACTTCTGCTCCGGTTTTCCCAGTGTTCATGCGTCACTGTCAACAACTCGGTGCTCCAAACTTACATTCTCAGAAACTTATTTCTCATCTTAAGACTTATGTTTGGTACTAGTAGACTGCTCTTGACCAGGAATGCCTTTTTGCCAGTGCTTGAAGTCCTCCTTGTTCCGTCCGTCATGGGTTATTTTGCTGCGCAAGTAGTAGAATTCCTTAACTGCATTTACTTCGTGAGCACCTGCTGCGCAAGTAGTAGAATTCCTTAACTGCATTTACTTCGTGAGCACCAGTTACGATATTACGTTTGTAGCTATTATCATTTCTGCCACTTCTCATGACTTTCACCTTTCTTCGATTTACTCACAATCAATATTTTGTACACATTACGCTGTTCATTCCATTCAACAGATCCTGTAATTCCTCTTTACTTTCACTGAGGATACTTTCACCTTGTATTTTAATCCCACTCTTGAACCTTCCTTTTATTTCCGTCATTAATTCATCGACGTATAGGTTGAACAGTAGGGGTGAAAGACTACATTCCTGTCTTACACCCTGTTTAATCCGAACACTTTCTTCTTCGTCTTCCACTCTTCCTGCTCACTCTTGCTTCTTGTATATATCGTATATTACACGCCTTTCGCTTTACCATTACCCCTATTTTTCCGAGGATTTCGAGCATCTTGCACCATCGCTTTTTACTGATCGATTATTCTTCAGCTCTTGCTTCCATTACCAATTGCAAGGTCAGAACTGCCTCTGGTGCCTCTACCTTTCCTAACGGCAAACTGATTATCTAACATATTTTCAAGTTTATTTTCCATTCTTCTGTATATTATTCTTGTCAGCAGTTTCATGCATAAGTTGTTGCGCTGATTGTACAATAATTCTCGCACATGTCGACTCTTGCAGTCGTGGGAACTGAGTGGATGATTTTCCGAAAGTCTGGTGGTATTCACCAACTTGAATAATCGTTCTGTTACCTCATCCTCTCATGATTTTAGAAGTTCCGATGAAATGTTATCCATCCCTTCTGCCTGATGTGATTTTAAGTCTTTCAAAGCACTTCTAAATTCTGCTGGTAATACTGCATCATTTACTCTTCGCTGTCGACTGCTGCTTCTTCTTCTGTCACGTCATCAGTTAAGTCCTCCCCCACATAGGGGCCGTCAACGTATTCATTCCATGCATATGCTCTCTCTCTCGCTCTCCTCTGTATTTACCAGTGAAATTCCAATTTCAGCTTTAATGTACAGCACGTGCTTTTAATTTCACCGAAGGCTGTTTTGACTTTTCTGTATGCTGAGTCAGTCCTTCCGATAACCATTTCTTTTTCGATTTCTTCGCATTTTCCGTATAGCCATTTCTCCTTAGCCTCCCTGCACTTCCTATTTATTTCATTCCTAAGTGACTTGTATTTCTGTATTCCTGAATTTACCGGAACATTTTTATAGTTCCTCATTTCGTCGATTAACTGAATTGTTCATTCAGTTATCCATGGTTTCTTCACAGCTGCCTTCGTTGTACCTATGTTTTTCTCTCCACCTTCTCTTATTGCCGTTTTAGAGATGCCAATTCCCTTTAACTAAACTGCCTACTGAGATACTTATTATGGCAGTGTCTATCCCTCAGAGAACTTCAAGCGTATCTCTTCATTCTTTGTTACTTCCGTATCCCATTTCTTTGTGCTTTGATTCTTCCTGACTACTCTCTCAAACTTCAGCCTACTCTCCATTATTACCAATTTGTGATCTAAGTCTACATCTGCCCCTGGGTACACTTCACAATCCAATATCTCATTTCGGAATCTCCGCCGATACATTATGTAATTTAACTGAAATCTTCCTGTAAGTCACAGCCCTTTCCAAGTACACCTCCTTCTCCGGCTATTCTTGAACAGTGTATTCGCCATTACCATCTGAAACTTATTGCAGACCTCAATTAGTTTCTCTCCCTTCTCCTACCTACTAACAAGCCCATATTATCCCGTAACCCTTTCTTCTACTCCTTCCTCTACAACCTCATTCCAAGCCTCTCATGGCTGTTAGATTTTCATCTCTCTTAACATACTGAACTCATCTTCTGCTTGCGATGTCGGCATCTTTTGCTGTCGGTTCCTACGTGAACGTTCCTATCATTGAACTGTTCACATTCACTCACTCTCTACTCTGTCTTCCTATCCATAACAAATCCTGCTTCTGGTATTACATTTGCTACAACTGTTGATATTACCTTATACTCGTCTGGTCATAAATCCTTGTCTTCTTTTAGTTTCACTGCATTGACACCCATTATATCAAGATTGCAACCGTGCATTTCTCTTTCTAAATTTTCTTGCTTCTATACGACGTTCAAACCCCTGACATTTCTCGCCTCGACTCGTAGGACGTTATCATTTCGTTGATTATTGAGTCTTTTCCGTAGCAGTCCGCTCCCGAAGATCTGAGTGGAGGATAGCAGGTAATCCTCTACCAACGGAGAGTTCATTATGACACTTTTTCAATTACTGGTCTGGATACAAATTATGTGTCTTTATTACAGTGGTTTCCATTGCCTTCTGCATCCTCATGCCGCTGATCATTGCTGATTCTTCCGCCTTTTAGGGGCAGTTTCCCAACCGGAAGGTAAGAGTGTGCCCTGAACCAGGATGTGGGGGCGGGGGGGGGGGCGGAGGGGAGGCATTCCGACAGAAATGCTTGCTATTGGTTTTAGCACCCTGACACCACGATGAGTTTGCGTAGCGCAGCGCAGCAGTGTGATTATACGACAAATGCGCCGCTCCACACACGCTGTGACGAGTTACTCGCTCATTTTACTTTCGGTTTGGATCAGTAAACAGTTGGACACATCAAATCAACTGATGTGACATATGTGTTACACATTAGAGCCAAATAAATTATAATTAAGATGAAAAACAATTCACTCATTTGATGAAGAAGCAAATTTTAATGAAGCCTGTTCCAGATTTCTATCGTTGTATACCAGATGAAGATGCAATCCGTAGCTGCTTCCTTATTATGACACATTTGTTCATAGCTTCCAACTTTGCTTCTTGATTCAGATACGTAATCCTTATAAATGTTCTTGTTGTTACTTATGGAGCAATAACTTGTCACGGAATTTAGGAAACTTTTGTTTCAAAATAGAGCACAGAGACTTTACATTTTCTTTGCACAATATATTTCCAAGAAAAATCAGCAAATTGTTCTTCAAATACTTTAATTCTTGCTCCTCGAAAACGTAACAATTTATCAATGTTTTGGTACGTAAATGCTACGTAGTCTGCACTCTGTTTCACCACATCTGGAAGAACTTCCGAGACTAAAGAGTCATCACACACTGTTGCCACAGCTGTTAATAAATTTGCTTCGACATTGACAGCTTCTGGGATCTGTCGCACTGGTGATTCATCAACAGAACAGAGCTCACTTGTAATGAAAATTAGGGGTGCAGAATCTGAGTCGACGTCACACTTAGAAAGTACTGCATATATTTCTTCAGTAACGGTCGTGTTTCCCGAAACAGAAATGTCACTTGCATCTTGGTTGTATGAAAAACATGAGAGGTGAGGGTGGAGGGGGGAGGGGAGATAAGGGGAGAAGAGTTACGAACTCAGAATTTTTTATACTAATATATATCCATCAAAAGTTAATATTAAGAAACTGAAAGACTTTACTACACTTGCAAAACAGCTTTTTTTTATTTGAGCTACCAACACATGAGAAGGCAGTAACAGTGGATGACAAAAACATTATAGTTACAGCAAAATTGATACTAGGCCTACATTCTAGATACTACATTCCAGCAATCTTAAGCAATGATAAAAACAACCTATGATAAAAGGTACAGAGTGTGTAAAAGATATTAACTAACACAACAGATATATATAAAAGTAATTTATCAGATTGCTGTTTATATGTAGTAGTGAATCACAGCATCTAACATGATAGGCTGTATAATCTGCAAGATCCTTAATCTTATGTAACGGGATAAACACCAGAAAGTTTACAAAAGTACCTGCAAGTGTTCCAGCTAGACAGTTACCCATTGCTGACCCTTCTTTTTGATGATGAATTTTCTTATTAAATTGAAAATAATTGTACAGTAATGACATTTTTACAAGTTCAGTTAATTCAATAATCTCCCTGGGTGCTGCTTTCTTATACTTAACAAAATATTCCTTAATAATTTTGTAGTGTTGGCAGAAGAGTCAATACTGTGTTATTAGAGGAGGCCGAAATGCACGCATTTTAGCTCACGCAGGCTGGCGTGAGGAGGGAAGGACTATACTGACGTGAGGTCTGGAACACGACAAGGAATTAGAATTCAGAAAGCGGACGTAATTAGTTTGATACTTAACTTTAATCCATTAATGATGAACGTCGCTCTTGACGGTACATGACTCACAATATTATCCGTTCATAATACATTCGTAGTAACTGAATATGGCGCCTTGCTAGGTCGAAGCAAATGACGTAGCTGAAGGTTATTCTAAGCTGTCGTCTCTGCAAATGAGAGCGTATGTAGACAGTTAACCATCGCTAGAAAAGTCGGCTGTACAACTGGGGCGAGTGCTAGGGAGTCTCTCTAGACCTGTCGTGTGGCGGCGCTCGGTCTGCAATCACTGATAGTGGCGACACGCGGGTCCGACGTATACTAACGGACCGCGGCCGATTTAAAGGCTACAACCTAGCAAGTGTGGTGTCTGGCGGTGACACCACAAATTTCAACTATCTCTGCTATTGGAATGTTAGTATATAAAGTAGTAGTAACCAGAGACGCAAGATATGACAGCTGAGGAGTTTTAATACTATTCAAAACTTGTATTAATTCTAAACTGATTTTCACATTAGCATGATATTGCATGGTACACAACTCTTAATTTTTTATTCAGTATTTTATTTAACTCATAGTTTGGTGACGTCAGATTGCTCACAGTCTGCCTGATCGTTTTGTTTCATTTATGTGTCTTAACATGTGATCTTAACTTAGGGAGTGACACATTCATCATCTTCATGTATTTTCTTCTCCCTATCAGTAAAAAGAAAATATGTGCTATCAATTTTCTTTTTAAGCATTGTATGCAACTTATTGGTTGGATCCTTGTTAACTTCCACAGCGATACTTGAAAAGAGTGCTTCTGTTTTTTTTAATGTAATCATCATCATTAATCCAAACAATGGTGTTGCTTTTGTCTGCCTTGGTTGCTAATATTTTATTCTCATGAAGGTATTTATTAATAGTTTTCAAACCTTTTCTTCTGTTTTTCTATTTTGAGAGTTTTTACTTTCAGTATTGATTGCTGTAGCCACCTTTACGCCAATATTAGCTGTTTCAGGATTATTCAATTTAGTCATTTCTGTTGCTATTTTTACCTCTGCAATTTTCTCTTTAATAACTTTTTCTGTCTAATTTTTTGAGATATTATATTGTAAACTTCTATTAAGTTGCTTCTACTCTTCTTCAGTAAAAGTCACACTCCTTTACAACAATTATGTTGCAATATAGAAAAATAAATATGTACTTGACTTGCATACTTTTTAGGCTTTCGAAAAGATCAAAGAGAGATTTTATTATATTGATGAAACCTTCTATCGCCAACTTGCATTAACGGACAAACGTCTAGAAATCTCTTTAGTGTATTCTCCTGAATTGTGAGATTCATTCTAAATCCACTTCGCAGAGGTGAACATTCATCTTTTGGAATTCTAGAACGCAAGACATCAAAGACGTCGTTAACGAGTTCAGTTAAATTTTTTTTCCATTGTCTTTATGTGGAACATGCTTTAAGGCATAAGCTGTTCGTAGTGAAAATAGGCGCGCGCTCGCCCAGTTACATTTAAGTGCGCTTGGGTAATACAATATGTCATCGTTTGGTCAGTCATTATATAGCGTAATGAAGTGGTTCCTCAATATCTTGAACAGATGTTATACATCGAAGAAAACCGTTGCGTTTCTGGTATCGTCTGCTGGATTTAGGAGATATATTTTATCTGTATCGACACACAATTCCTCTCAGACTTTTATATTTTTCCACCTGTATCACATGCCATAGCTAAAACATTTATTCCGGTTCCTGAACTCTCATAAAGGTACTCTGAAACAAAATACTGGTCATAATTGTGTCGAAGTCATAATAAACTGGTTGCTTTAGCTGCTTACAAAATCTACAGATCATGCAAACTTAAACGTTGGAATGTGGACCGACTAATAGGTCATTCGACGAATAGTAACAGATACGAACATTACCATTAATTTCGCCAAATGTCAGACCTGCTAGTGTCTCTTGGGTAGTAAGTGTGTAGAAGTTAGCGTTCAGTATACATAGGATATCTTCGAGCGTACCCGGTCTGCACTGAAATTCCATCGTCCATTTCTAGTGTTTCCCTCCACAGAAAAGAAATTTTTCGCTTTCTCAAACAAGCATATGCATTTGGCGATTGAGTTCTTGAAGTCAATGCATGGTAAATGTCCTTTGAATTTCACTTTATCCTTTTGCTTTCGTTCGACAGACTTCGTATTTGTGGTGTAGTAAAATATTTTGGCAACACATTGATCACACTTCTGTGTAATTTGGTTTTTTCCTTCCGCATCAGATGACCTGTCTGTCCTCATTAACGAAAGAAGAACGTTTCTTTTGCTTCATAAGGCTACGTCACATCTTTTGGTGCTGCTTTTTTCTGTGCATTCAGTTTTAGTAGAAGTTCAATCTCGACCTCATTTGCTTAATTTCTAAATCCTTTTTCACAATTTCACTGAGCTCATGAAAGGATCATTAGCTGCGGTCCAGTATTCTTTTTTTGTGATACAGTTTGTGAAGTCGTCAAAGCTTTTTTTTTTTTTAACATCTTGCTCCCTAGCGTCACGCACGGCTTCCATATCCCTAAGGAATGAATTTACGTTTATTATTCCTGGAATAATTTACTAATTACTATAAAGCAACATTAATTTCCCATTATTAATGAAATATATAGTAGGCATAAGTGATAAATATCAGCGACATAAATCTCCGAAATATCTTACCTCCGGTAATATTTCAGGTAGTCGACAAGTTTAGAACTCACGACCTTCAGCATGCCAGACACAGATCTTATGAACTGTGTTACACAACCATTACACTCCATCCACTGTTATTGTTAATGATTTCGAGTAGCACCCAAAAGGTGCACGTATATGAGCTCAATCCCAACTTGTATTTTATTCTCGCACTGAAATAGTTAACACTTCGCCCGCATCTCGTGGTCGTGCGGTAGCGTTCTCGCTTCCCACGCCCGGGTTCCCGGGTTCGATTCCCGGCGGGGTCAGGGGTTTTCTCTGCCTCGTGATGGCTTGGGTGTTGTGTGCTGTCCTTAGGTTAGTTAGGTTTAAGTAGTTCTAAGTTCTAGGGGACTGATGACCATAGCTGTTAAGTCCCATAGTGCTCAGAGCCATTTGAACCATTTTTTTAGTTAACACTTCTTGACATTACGAAAAAAAATGTCGCCTAATTCCAGAAGAAATGAAGCTATAGCATCCGGGAACAAAAGTCAATAAACCTGAGCACCATACGTCAAATTAGGTGAATAAATTTATTTTAAGGTAATTTTTAAGTTGGAACTATTCTGTTTGTTATTAATGCACTGACTTCTTATCTTTCCGCGTTCAACTCTCCTTTCTGTACTTTCTTCCCCATTCCTATTTGGAATGTTTACGCTGCGGAATTCTGTGGGTAGTAGCTTCTTTCTTCAAGTTAATCCTAAAAGTTCGTTTCTAAATCTCGTTCATAATCTTCAGACTGATCGTGAACTGAAAACACACGAGCAATTTTCATATTCACTTTGTCCGCAGGTTTACAGCAAGCCATCAGTTCACGTTGCAAATGCTCCTCCTTGGGAACACCACGATAAATAACATTTATCATGTTCCGAAAAATATTAATGCATTGTACGACAGCGTAATCACGGTGGCCCTTGCTTGTGAGTGACACGAAGGAGTTATTTTCTTTGCATACACACCGCGATTTACGTGTTCTGCCGAATGCAGAGCCGCGAGAGGCCACACAGTGGAGTGCAGGCGCGCAAGGACGTCTGCGAATTTTTGCTCGCCAGAAGCCGGAATGGTCCAAGTCCTTTTCCTATATACCTTTCCTTGAACCCCAGGCTCCTCTTCCGCCCCCTTTGACGAGGTGACTTCATATTACGGAAATTTTCGCCGCCATTGCTGAAGATTTTTATTCGACATATCAGCAGTGGCGGGGTTCGAACGCGGGACCGAGACCGCTAGCCCTAGACCACATGTACAAGATTACGGATCATTAAGAAGCAATTGCAGTGAGGCATCTATTTCATGTGAGCAATGTGACTCATTTTTTATATTTTTTTAAACGTAACCAGCAAATCAACAAACGGAGGCGAATATCATAGTGAATTTACAACTGACACACATGTCATTTATATAGACATACGTAATGTACGGACACTTACGTTTTTCCTGTTATACAGGGTAGTCAGAAACTATGTTAAAAGCTTTTAAGGGTGTTACAAGGTAGGCTGTGCTGATAAATAATTGTTAAAAAAAATCAGTAAGTTGCACCGTTTCCAAGTTAATTAGCACTGAAGTTTCACTATCAGGCTCGATCCATACTACCGTCCGATATCCAATTTTTTTATCACTCTCTGGTTCTGGATTATCACTCTCTGGTTCTGGGAAATCAAACGAAGGACACGTTTGGCGACACCGTCACTGGTGGGGCGCTTGAATTTGCGGGCGCAACGGCCTGACTGGCTGACTTCAATGCTAATTAAATCGGAAATGGAGCAACGTATCGAATTATTTCCTTGACTGTTATTAAACACCCATAGGCTTTCCAGACTGATTATGATCACCCTCTGTATACACATTTATCATGTAAACATTCATGTACATACAGTTATTGTTCCTCTGTATCAGATGCCAATGGTGATGGATGATACACCAGAATACCGGTTTGTCAAATGCCCATTTCATGTGCAGTTCATGATGTTTGGAAGATGACATTTGAGTAAACGAAGTAATACCTCGTATTAGGTTATCCTTTTCTTTGTCCCCAGGATGACCACAGGACATACCTAGACTCTAAAGAAGAACAACTTAAATATTAATGTGTTCTTATGTTCAATGTTTATGTATTTCCATTGTAGTCCTAAGATGAAGTCTGTATCTCGAAACATATTGCTCCATTAAATAATGTAAGTAAGTCAACAAATTATGCGACTGGTAGCAGTTTCTGAAAAACCTTTTTATATTTTGGAACAGTCAGGATCGATTAGTGGTCAATATGGCTTTTGTTTTGTTACTACAGATCTGACTGGTGTTTCAAAGTAGCCATCAACGGGTTTCATTTGGAATTACCTTCCGCCATCGGGCATTTACAGTTTGCAGAAGACAAAGACTTTTGAGCACATGGAGGTGGTAAGAAATTTGTTTGATAACGTTCGTTGTTTAACTCCCCATGCGTAGGAAAAGGGTGAACAGAAAAAGAGGAAAAATCTGTTGTAATTTTAAGCAGACAGTAGTTTGAGTAACAGTCAGTATTAACTTGTGGTAAACGGTCACTAATTAAGGGCTGAATTTCATAATACAAAAGAATACTCTGTGAGGAAGCGGTCTTCTACGATAACCGAAATTGTTATCCATCAAAAGTGGTTCATGGTGTGGGTTCCTGTAGTCATGTCCTAGTTCATGAACCACGGGCAACGTATGAGTGGCCAAGTAAGTGGTCCCGACAGTCGGGATACCAGTTGCTTTGGAATAAGGCAGGGCATCTCGGACATATGCTGAGTCGTGGTCACCTTTGTGCACATACGGCAAAGACTACCAAATCCACCGGTTAGTCCCTCAACCGTTAGGGGTAATACCCAATGGCACTCGGGGCAAGTAAGGCTAGCAACCTGCTTCCCTGGTACTTTAAATATGATGCTGGCAACAATCAGAGCAAAATGCCTCGGACTTTTGGAGGTGACGGAGTCACACCTCTAACTGACAAACCAGGGACTCCTAAGATACGACTTGGCAAACAAATGGTAATGAGATGAGGAGCTATTAATGTCAATGGGGGCTAATCTGGGAAGAAGGTAGAGCTGGCAGAGGCTGCAAGTAAGATGGGGCTGGATGTTTTAGCTGTTAGTGACATTCGGGTAAGGGGTGAGAAAGAAGAGGAAGTGGGAGAATACAAGGTCTACCTGCCAGGAGTCAAAGCAGGAATAGCACAATGGGGTGTAGGGCTTTACATCAGGAAATAAATGGAACCCAGCGTAGTTGCAATAAGGAATGTAAATGAACGACTGATGTGGATAGACTTGACATTGTCTAGCAAGAAAATTAGGATTGTGTCAGTATATACGCATTGTGAAGGGACAGATCAAGATAAGATGGATAGTTTTTATGAGGCACTCAGTGATATAGTTGTTAGAGTAAAGGACAAGGGCAGTGTTCTGCTCATGGGTAATTTTAACGCTGGGATTGGAAATCGAACAGAAGGGTATGAAACGGTTATCGGTAAATTTGGAGAGGATATGGAGGCCAACAGGAACGGGAAACAACTCTTGGATTTCTGTGCCAGTATAGGCTTAGTAATCACAAACTCTTTTTTTAAACATAAGAACATTCACCGGTATACTTGGGAAGGCAGGGGAACCAGATCTGTCATTGACTATATAATAACAGATCAGGAATTCAGGAAGGCTGTGAGGGACACACGTGTATTCAGGGGATTCTTTGATGACACTGATCATTATTTAATCTGCAATGAAATTGGGATTGTGAGGCCGAAAGTGCAGGAGGTCAGGTCCATATGTAGGAGGATAAGAGTGGAGAAATTTCAAGATAAGAAAATCAGGCACAAGTACATAACAGCGATCTCACAAAGATACCAGTTAGTTGAATGTAGTCAATTACAGTCATTGGAAAAGGAATGGACAAGGTACAGGGACACAGTACTAGAAGTGGCAACGCATGTCTTGGAACAGTAGTGTGTAAATGTAGGATGAAGCAAACAGCTTGGTGGAATGACACAGTCAAGGCAGCCTGTAAAAGGAAAAAGAAAGCGTATCAAAAATGGCTACATACTAGAACTCAGGTAGACAGAGAAAGTTATGTTGAAGAAAGAAACAAAGCCAAACAGATAATTGCAGCATCCAAGAAGAAATCTTGGGAAGACTTTGGAAACAGGTAAGAGACTATGGGTCTAGCTGCTGGAAAACCATTCTGGAGTGTAATTAGCAGTCTTCGAAAGGGAGGTAAGAAGGAAATGACAAGTATTTTGGACAGGTCAGGAAAACTGCTGGTGAATCCTGTGGATGCCTTGGGCAGATGGAGGGAATATTTTGAAGAGTTGCTCAATGTAGGTGAAAATACGATCAGTAATGTTTCAGATTTCGAGGTAGAATGGGATACGAATGATGATGGAAATAGGATCGCATTTGAGGAAGTGGAGAAAATGGTCAATAGATTGCAGTGCAATAAAGCAGCTGGGGTGGATGAAATTAAGTCGGAACTCATCAAATACAGTGGAATGTCAGGTCTTAAATGGCTACACAGGATAATTGAAATGGCCTGGGAGTCGGGACAGTTTCCATCAGACTGGACAAAAGCAGTAATCACACCAATCTTTAAACATGGAAACAGAAAAGATTGTAACAACTACAGAGGTATCTCTTTAATCAGCGTTGTGGGTAAAATCTTCTCAGGTATTGTTGAAAGGAAAGTGCGAGAATTAGTTGAGGACCAATTGGACGTAAATCAGTGTGGGTTTAGGCCTCTTAGAGGTTGTCAGGACCAGATCTTTAGTTTACGGCAAATAATGGAGAAGTGTTATGAGTGGAACAGGGAATTGTATCTATGCTTTATAGATCTGGAAAAGGCATATGACCGGGTTCCTAGGAGGAAGTTATTGTCTGTTCTACAAGATTATGGAATAGGAGGCAAACTTTTGCAAGCAATTAAAGGTGTTTACATGGCTAGTCAGGCAGCAGTTAGAGTTGACGGTAAATTGAGTTCATGGTTCAGAGTAGTTTCAGGGGTAAGACAAGGCTGCAACCTGTCTCCACTGTTGTTCATATTATTTATGGATCATATGTTGAAAACAATAGACTGGCTGGATGAGATTAAGATATGTGAACACAAAATCAGCAGTCTTACATATGCGGATGACTTAGTTGTGATGGCAGATTCGATTGAAAGTTTGCAAAGTAATATTTCAGAGCTAGATCAGAAATGTAAGGACTATGGTATGAAGATTATCATCTCCAAAACGAAAGTAATGTCAGTGGGAAAGAAATATAAACGGATTGAGTGCCAAATAGGAGGAACAAAGTTAGAACAGGTGGACGGTTTCAAGTACTTAGGATGCATATTCTCACAGGATGGCAACATAGTGAAAGAACTGGAAGCGAGGTGTAGCAAAGCTAATGCAGTGAGCGCTCAGCTACGATCTACTCTCTTCTGCAAGAAGGAAGTCAGTACCAAGACTAAGTTATCTGTGCACCGTTCAATCTTTCGAGCAACTTTGTTGTATGGGAGCGAAAGCTGGGTGGATTCAGGTTACCTTATCAACAAGGTTGAGGTTACGGGTATGAAAGTAGCTAGGATGATTGCAGGTACTAGTAGATGGGAAAAATGGCAGGAGGGTGTCCACAATGAGGAAATCAAAGAAAAACTGGAAATGAACTCTATAGATGTAGCAGTCAGGGCGAACAGGCTTAGATGGTGGGGTCATGTTACACGCATGGGAGAAGCAAGGTTACCCAAGAGACTCATGGGTTCAGCGGTAGAGGGCAGGAGGAGTCGGGGCAGACCAAGGAGAAGGTACCTGGATTCGGTTAAGAATGATTTTAAAGTAATAGGTTTAACATCAGAAGAGGCACCAATGTTAGCACTGAATAGGGGATCGTGGAGGAATTTTATAAGGGGGCTATGCTCCACACTGAACGCTGAAAGGCATAATCAGTCTTAAATGATGATGATGATGATGGTCAAAAGCAGGAGCTCGAATAGCCGTACGCATTAAAGCGCCCACTTCTGGGACGGGGAGAGGCGCCGGTCACGGTTCGAAACCACTAGTCGATTGAACCACGAGGACGTTGCTCCAGTCGTCTTGATGTGGTTTCCCACAGCCCACAAAGTGAATACCGGGATGGAAGTCACATTCCACCTCAGATACGCGCTACGCAAACATTTAGAAATCTTGCATATAGAATTTATTCTAGACGTAGAGCGCACTGGTACCATCCGAGGTGTTGTGATGGTGGTGGTGGTTGTGGGTGGGCTGGGGAGGGGTGAATAAGAGACTGGTGGTGTGAGATGAGTAATTTCCTTAAACTCATAAACAGTAGCAGCAGGAGTTACATTCTTAATCTCCTTAATGCTGCATCATACTGTCTGCATAACAGATTGAGCGTCTCGTAGAGAGCTACAAAGAGAAGCATTTGCTTTACCCGATCAGACACTACCCTGCTGAAGACCGTATCAGAAGACCCTTTGAAGCATTAGGATTAAAGGAATAGTGCAGTAGTTACATCACCGTCAGGAAAAGGAAGGACTTATGTATTGGAATCTGCGAATACTTCGCTAACGAACTGTATGTTGCTCGAAGCAAAGCTGGCAAACAAAGACCGCTTCGTAACGTTCCGCGAAATGCTGCTGCCGGAATCTGGTGATTCCGAGAAGGTGGAGTGGCGGAGTAGTGCACTGTTTAAGAAGCCTTCTGATCTGAAAGGCGGCGTCTTGGTGGATAACAAGAGCCGTCTAGAAAACGTGATTCTCTTGTGGCTCAAATGTCAAAACCTAGGTTACAAAACACCCGCACTCTTAACGACTAGCAAGCGATTCTGTCCTTCGCTATTCGCACATTACGAAACATCGTTTCCAGGTTCCTTGAACATGCCTGTATGCTAATCTCTCTGAATGGAGGCGCTATTGCTTCAGCAACAGCGGAGATCACTCCATCGTCGAGAGTCACGTCGCTAAACACAGAGTCAGCGCATTTACCGAACCTTTCTGTCATTGTACTTTAGCTCCTAATTGTCTCTCGAAAATGGAATCGAATATGATAGTTGGAATCGTAGTGTTTGCTGCAATTAATCTGGCGTAGGATACACCGCAGTTGTATTATGAGCAGCGGTAGAGATAATGGGATGAGTGCAATTGTAACGCACCTGAGGGCCAGAATTATTGCAACCAGTTAACAATTATTCTCATTTTCATGCTCATATTTCGTATTTTCCCTCTCTGCTCATGTCTGTCCAACTCATACCATGCAGTTGGATGAAGATAAGTTCATTTTGTGGAACTTGGTGTGAGTAAAAGCTATGACAATGGCGGCCGAACCATTGTGTCATCGTATAAAGACGACCAACAGCGAATAATTGCTGAAAAACTTTAAAAAAAATTATCAGATATAAACTAATTAATGCAAATGAATAAGATAAATCTCCAGATTGATGTAATTCAACTTATTTCAACATTAATAATAATACCTTTCATTCTATCAGTTCACTAAGACGGCTGCGACAGAAGAGAGAAAAGACAGTAGCGAGACGCACTACCGTATGTTTTTAAGAAACAATTCTGATCAAAAAGGTCATAGAATATTCATCTCATATCTGGAAGCTGAGATAATACTAAATTGTGTGATTATAAGCTATTCTTTTTATACCGCACAATATAGTCAAAGGGTCACTTTTTCGAAACTCCGTAACAGTCTCCCACTGCGACGCAGAAGTCTGAAATATGGCTCAGAGGTGTGTACAACCTTACTCTGTACTGCTGCAAAAACGTGGTGCCCTCAAATAGCAAGGTGTCGATGCATGCGAAGGAAAGGCCACAGAAATTCATAGAAGACGTAAGATGCCTTAATGATGTCACATTGGCACCAAATTTCAACACAATTTTGCCCAACACCACCGCGGACGTGTCACACGATGGAGACGTAGTCACACACACTCTTTCCCACATTTCACCCCTTCTTTGACGCCTCTGCGATGGAGGTCAGAGCCGCGATGACCACTGTTGAAATCACTTGGTTTTATTGTGAATGGCCGAAGAAAACGTTTCAGACACACCGCCGCTCCGTATCGGCACGAAAAGGCTTCGGAGAGTGCATTAAAGGGCGTCAGTGAAACCATCTCTTCTCTTGGGGCGTTGTTTCCCAAACGTTTTGAATAGATCTACGAGGAGACACAGAAGGAAACAAGCAATGCCCTACGAAGAGATAAAAAGGCTGTACCTGAAGCACACCACAGAAAGTATTGAGAATGACCAGAAGGAAAACAACATTTGCAAAATATAACACTCCGTAAACAACATCAGGGAGGAATTTCAACGGCGGACGGTAGCTCTTCATGGCATAGATGGAAATATTATCACTCGAGAATGAGATTTTCACTGTGCAGTGGAGTGTGCGCTGATATGAAACTTCCTGGCAGATTAAAATTGTGTGCCGGACCGAGACTCGAACTCGGGACCTTTGCCTTTCGCGGGCAAGTGCTCTACCATCTGAGCTACCCAAGCACGACTCTCGCCCCGTCCTCACAGCTGTACTTCTGCCAGTACCTCGTCTCCTAGGTTCCAAAATTTGCAGAAGCGAAGGTCCCGAGTTCGGCGGCGGGTGTAGTAAGGAAACACTATGAAACTCATCAGCCTCCTCAAAATAATGTTGAGAAGGCGGTAAGGAGGGTGACAGACTGCGGCTCGTTATCGGTTTGTTTAGGGAAGGAAATTGGAGTGAAGCAACGTGATGCTCTATCCCCAATGTATCTTCAACCATGTCATGGAAAAAATAGTAAGAAAAAAAGACAAGCAACAAAATAGAAACATCAAAGATAAACAACCAAATGTGTTGGACTATGTACATGACACAGTTTTAATTGCAAATAACACTGGTGAAACATACACTTCGAGAAACTAAGTGAAAGTGCCATGAAAATAGGTTTAAAATTAACGAAGAAAAGACAGAATACATATTTATACAAAGGGAAAACATGAGTACAGAACAACACGATGACATTTACGCAGGAAACTACACTTTCAAGAACACTCCCAACTTCAGATATCTTGGTATACATACAAATAACTGCAGTAGAAGACAATAGAATATCAAATTAGACTACAGAACACAACTACATTTCAATTTATCCTCCGAAAGCTTCTTGCCTCCAAATTCATGACTAGGAAAACCAAGCTGAGTCTTTACAACACAATTATCTGAACAGGGCTACAGTATGGAGTGGAAATGTGGAGCTTGACCAAACGAGAAGAGTACCAACTCTCAGTCTTCCAAAATAAAGCGTACACAAAAGTCTTTGACCCAAAATTTCATTAAGCAACACAAAGGTGGGTTTGAAGCGCCAATGAAGAACTAGTTAAGCTAGCCGACGAATCCTCGATAGTGATCATCGCCAAAGCGAGACGTTTGCAATGGGCAGATTATGTTGTGAGAATGGATCCTGGGAGATATGACAAGATGACGGAAGGTTAACCCTCTGCACATGGCTAGATGAGGTGACCTCAGACTTCAGTGTGTTGGGTATCGCTGACTGATAGGAAGCGGCGCGAGACAAGAAAAAGTGCACCCACGATCGCCACGTCCGAAAGATGCCAATGGTGTGAGTGAGTGAGTGTAGTATTCTCCAAAACAGCCGCCAACAGTATAGTTGATGACATATGTTGCTGCAGGTGTTGGAAGACCTCCAAGTAGGAGCAAGAAAAACTATGTGGTGCAAATATGACGTGTATCTTGCACGTTCTGCACAGATAATTACAGACCTTATTAACAAATTATTTTGACATCGCAGATTCCGTCTTTCGGGAAACTCACTAGCTTTAACACCTCTGGACTTTTTCTGTGGAGAAAATGAAAACAAGAGGTCTTCAACGAAACATCGATGACTCCAGAAGGAATGGAATGTTGTATAAAGTAGACCAAGGCCGCGTAAGGACAAATGAAATACAAAGTGCGGTATGTGTGCCCGGAATCGCTTCATACCATGTGTCAATGGTCAAGGTCAGTACTTTGACCACCTGTAGAGACAGTCATAATAATAATAAAAACACGAAACGAATCTGAATTAAACGATTACCTACATTTGGTAGAGCAGGGCAGACGCGACCTGGAACAGTGGCTTAGGTGCTGTTATAACGTTATTATTTGGTCAGGATCCAAACTTGTTACGTCGGTAAAGTTCTCGCCTGTGGAACCTTATAACGCCACAAAAAGGTGTATAGTCGCCTTGTAAAAAACAAAGTCGGTGGTACAATCCAGTAGCTATAAACATTAAAATTATTTCTTTCTAACGCACTGGCCTCTGCAATACTAGCTCTTCGTGTCTAAACGTTTGGGCCAAGCTCAAAGCCAGTGCATGTGGGTGACTACTCGTACGTTCATGGGGCGATACTGGAGTGACCACAGTAAGTCCAGCAGCAATGACGTCACAGTGCAGTCTCTCACTACACAACTTCTGCTATGCACAAACAACGCTGCTGTGCAGCCTACAATGATATCTGCACTAATTTCCTTCCAGATAATTGGTAATTTGTTCATTAGTCAGTTACTTTTACCAGATATTATATTCACGTTAAGCGTTACGCTGTGGAATGTTTCAACAGAACAGACAAACACACACACACATTATATATATATATATATATATATATATATATATACGGAATAAAGTGCAACTCCAAAAAATAATTTTAATGTCGAGTAATGAAATGTCGGGACTACATTTGCCTAGGTAACATATTTAACATTGCAAGACAACGTGTTTTTAATGCGTTTTACAGGTGCCAAGGTGCTAGAGGTCAGTTTGTCGGATGGAGTTGCACTAGGTTGGCTCAATACAGCGATAGTTAACGCTGGTTATCGATGACGCTGGAGATGTCGTCCGATGATGTCCCATATGTGCTCTACTGAAGATAGATCTGTTGAGTGAGCTGGCCAATACCACATATCGACACTCTGTCGGGTTTTAACAACATTACGTGGGCGAGAGTTATCCTGTTGGTAAATACCCCTGGAATGCTGTTTACGAATGGCAGCACAACAGGTCGAATCACCAGACCGACGTCCCAGTTCGTAGTCAGGGTGTGTGGGATAACCACGACAGTGCTCCTGCTCTCATGTGAAATCACACCCCACACGATAACTCCAGGTGTGGGTCCAGTGTGTCTATCATGGATATAGGTTGGTTGCAGGTCCTCAAATGGACTCCTCCTAACCACCACGCAGCCATCATTGGCACCGAGGCAGAACCAGCTCTCATCAGAAAACACAACAGGGCTCCACCCTGTCCTCCAATGGACTCTCGCTTGACGCAATTGAAGTTGCAGATAGTGGTGGCTGGGAGTCACTGGGATACACGCTAGAGGGCGTCTGGCTCGGGGCTGCCCATGAAGTAACTGATTTCTAGCAATTCTGTGTGTCACTGTGGTGCCAGCTACTGCTCAGATTGTTACTGCATATGTAGTACGATGTGACAGAGCCACGCGCCGAACACGACGGCCTTTCCTCCCGGTAGTGCCACGTGGCCGTCTTCTTGCGAGCGCACGATGTCTTGACCACCTCCGCCAGCAGTCATTCGGTTTTTTTTGGGGATTTTAGTCTGTATCCGCCTTTTTTTTTTTTTTTTTTTTTTCGTGGCTGTAGCAGTTAGCGCGGGCCATGGCGCTGCACAGTTACTACTAGAGTACTGGCTATTCTTTTTCCGTGTTTTAATGTCCCTACTAAAGCATATTGATAAACTGAATGTCACACTACATTAGTATGAGACCGCTCTACCGAAAGGGCGCTTTCATGGGCATTTCAAACTGGCAACTAAAAGAAATCCTTTATGGCGTAAAATGAGTTGCTAAGGAGACATTTTTAATTTACCTTTGGAAACACTTCTGATATGTATCAGACATTTAATATCCGTGGGTAATTTGCATAAAAGCTCTGTACTTCACCCTTTTCTGTGTCAATTGAGGCATTGGTTAACATTCCTAGCTTCGTAAAGAGATACCTACAAGATGTACGTATCTGAACCTCACATTTAATTCAATTTTCTTTCTTTTATGCAGTGAATATTTTTTTACTAAGTGAGAAGTTGTCCAAGAGTATTATCCCAGAAGACAGCAGTGAATGAAAATATGCAAATATATAAAGTTGATGACCTTATATACTCAATTTTGGCACTTATTAATACGACAAAAGTAGGTGATCCTAAGCATTTCAGCAGGTCTGGTACGTGGTTTTCCATTTTTCATCAGTAAGCACATCTACAAACTGAGTATTTTTCAATCGTGCTTATTATTTATTGTTGTTATTTTATGTTAACCGGAGGTGTGATGTCGTTAACAGTACAAGACTGGATGGGCACCATTTTTTCGAAGTTTAAAACCAGCTCATTTGTGCAGATCCAGTCAGCAACTTTCACAAACTATCATTTATTCTTTTCTCTGTCGATTCTTTTTTTCGCTAAGCTTCGCAACAATGCTTGCATCATCTGGAGTCAGGGCTAATTCTGACTCCTGAATCAAATAAAATGACAGATCATTACGTAAAACAGGAATGGTAGTGAGGCAATATTCGAACCCTATGGGCCTTTTACTGCAATTTCTTCGCATGGAGATGATGTGGCGTCTCTCTTTGTTCTACACAAACAGTTTAGTGTAACTTTATGCATTCCCTTTCTTAAACAATATCTAAACGAGGCTTGTGATGAGTATGCACTCCATAAAAAGTAACTTCTCTAGTAAAATATTATGACTGAGACAGTCAAATCAATTCGATAGATCACAGAAGACAGCAACTAATGAAACTTTATCATTTAAATATTTTATTTTGCGGTCAGTGAACGTGTAAAGAGCTGACTCAGTAGAGTGCCCCTTTTGAAGTCCAAACTGTGATTGGGAAGTATCCCACTATTATACAGGTGGGTGTCAACCCTGGAGTACATCAGTATCTCAAAAACTCTTTTAAAAAGGTGTAAAGAGGACTCTGGGCGAAAGTATTGATATCAATGGAGTCAAGTTTCTTATACGCAGGCCTAAAAATGGCAAATTTTCATCTGTATGGAGAAACACTTAGGGCTAATGATGTAATATGGAAGTGGCTAAGAACGTCACAAATTATATGATCACAACATTTTAATTTCTTAACTGATATTTCCCACCCAATTTGATCTTTTACTTTATAGAATCATATGATCTTCAGCTCCTCAATGTAGGTACCGCACTGCACTTCAAATCCCAAATTGTGGAAGAGGTATGAATTAGTCCCAGTTCGCCAGTCGGAACGAAATTCCTTGAAACAGTACTGGGTAGGATATGTTAGAGCATTCTTGGATCTGCGAGTTTAGTTCCTGCTCAATTTCAGTTCATGTCACACCAATATTAAATTGTAGCTGTTACTAGATCCTCGCTTTTCGATCAACTGTCGTCAGGAAACTGCACTCAGAAATTCTACAGGACGATCTGGTTTTCATCGACGACAATCAAACGTTTCACATGGAAAACGAGAGCCTCGTCTGCCTGTAATTATTGTATGTGTAGTTTCTCGAGTTCACACCTGTGTGGAAACTTGCTACAGGTTCGTAACGTGTGACGCGATTTAACAAATGTAGCTGAATCATCTTTGTAGCTATGTGTCAGGACGTCAAAATTATTTAGAAAACTGTGTTATCTGCTTTGTATGTGGCTCGATGAATGTGAAAATAAGTAGAAGCAAACACGTGTCGATCGACCTTCTGATAAAAGCAGTTTCTTCGTGATGCTGTTTAAGTTTCTGACGACGCCCCGACGAAATGGCTTAAACAGGGCATGCAGCACATAGACCTTTGCTGAATCTGTGCCCGCGAGAAACATGGAAGATTTTCTGTAGCCGTATGCGGTATGTGATGTCGGCTGGAAGACGGAACGTTGACTTTTTAAGTAAAAGCAAGTCATTCTTGGCTCCCACTTAAATATCAATTTTTTCGGAACGCAGATTTTTTTCACGAAATGGTACCGTTGAAATCGAAAAAAGTCAGTATTGGAGACAGATTGTTGAACGAACCAATGGCCTCCATCTATCGTATATTTGGCTGTAGATGATAGCCACTGTATCGTTTGGAGCAGGAGGTGTACGTTACAACAACCTATATTACATGGTTTTGAGAGTAGATAAATGATTTCAAGTTTTATTTTATATAATTCTGAGAACTGTAAGCAGTATTTTCAGTTCTAATGAGAATTACTGTATTGAGACATGAGATCTATTCTGTTAATTTGAATTAACTAAGTAAAACAATGAATATTTACTTCATTACTTGTTAATTGGGAGGAGCTATTTTTGGATTACTAAAGGGTTCTTTGATAATACTTGCTGCATATTGTTAATACTCAAGATGCCTTCAGAAGCAAAACAAGAAGTTGAGAGTGTAATATATAAAGAAATGACGGTAATACAGGAAGATAAGGATGATTCTAGAATCATTGGTTGTCGATTGTCAGTTAACAGCCCTCTAAGCCATTCAACCATGTCACTACTTAGAACTACTAGAGATAAACCAGATACAGAAGAGGAGAGGCTACAATAAATATTGCAAAAGATCAGGTATGCCAAGAAGAAAAGAAAGATTTCTCAGGAAAACAAAGAGACATCCAAAAGAATAAAGAGAGCTTAGCGAAAACAGCAAAATAAAATAAAGAGGTTATGAAAAAAATTGCCTACAAACTGATTGAAACAAGTGTAAAATTAGATGAGAAGATTATCCAAGTGCAAGAAAATCTGAAAAGAGACCTAGAAGAAAGACATACTAAACTGCAGAAGAATCTGGCTAAATACGAAGGCAATGTGATTAGAATGAGAGCTAACAGGAAAAGCTGAGAAAGGTGTTATGGAAGCTTAGAATGAACTACAAGAGAAGATTCGAGAAATTCAGACACGTCATGACCAACAGATTAAAAAGACGCCAGAGATCCAACAAGAATGCGACAAACTATTAGAGAACTACAGAGTAAATACACTGAACATTATGTGAATCTGAGGAATAATTTGCAAGTAGGTATACTGCAGCTGGAGTATAAAATTGAAGAGACTGATAGAAAAGTTAGTAATTCAGCTTTTGACAGTGAGGGAAGGTAGAGTCATTACAGTAGTGAACCGTGATAACAGGTACACCCATGATGGGCAAAAATATAAATCGAAAGAGGAAATACACCCAATGATATTTACAAAGTAGTTAAATCGAGTTTTACCAGCACATCTTGAAGATGCAGACAAAAATCCAATCCGCAGCAGACAGAATGGAAGGCGACGGTTTCATTTGCAGAGTTTAAGAAGAAAGAAGAATTACAATCAGTTTTACGGTAAATTTCTGAGAAAAAGTTCCATCAGCTTACAACACTTGATGGTTCACTACATCGCAAATCTGTTAACACGGGGGGGGGGGGGGGGTACCTTGAGAGAATTCACAGAGCATTTGTGAGAACCGAAAAAAACCTTAGAGCAGATATTAAATAATGACATAATGATATCTACAAGAAACAGGAGGTTGAGTTGAAAGACAGAGAAAAAAATATCTGGCAGCCTGGTTAATTGTACTCTCATTGAGGTGCAGGAAGTTAGAATCTATTATCTTATGAGAAAAGAAACAAACAAACGAACAACCCAGGAGAGAAATAACTATCATTAAAATCGATTTAGTAACACATCATATTACAGAGTGCCAACAGCTTCCCGCAGTGGTAACATCGGTTATTGTCAGATCATCAAAGGCAGGTGCTGTCGGACTTGGCTGGTATTTGGAGGGTGACCGTCCAGGTATACTGAGCGCTACTGGCAAGCAGTGTGCGCTCAGCCCTTGTGAGGCCAATTTTGGAGCTACTTGACTGAGACAGAGCGGCTTTGGTCACGAGAACTGACAACGCCCAGGAGAGCAGCGTGCTGACCACATGCACATATCTGAACACAATGACGACTATCAGCTGAGCAGATACATGGCGGTCGGTCTGTACCTTTGGGCTTTCCAAGACATGTTCGGATGGAATTCAGTTCAGAGTTGTATTAGAGAGGGGCAGATGATTGTCAGTGGTATAGGAAGCATGGAAATGGCTGTTAGTTTCATCACACTCAGAGGAGAAACGAAAATTCAAGAAATTATGTGAGGAGAGTAGACAGATGAGTGCGTAATCAGGTACTAGTCGAGGAGGGAGAGAAACTAGGTTACTAATCAAGATGTGTCGACTGATTGTTGATGCGCTTGTAGACAAATGAAATGAAACATGCGCTATATCTCAGAAATTGTACGAACATACGTTATGTAGAAGCATCAAATTACCCGATCTTCCAGTAAGAGGTGTGAGAAGTTGTAAATGCTGTAGGTGACAAGAATAAACTCATTAAACAGTAAGCGCTAACTATCTTAAGGAGTAGAAGTGAAAGAATATGAATCTACGTTTTTGGTAGTGACAGCTTCGAATATGTCCGCTATTTCAGGGATGCACTGAAGTGGAAGCGTTAGTGAGTTTCAATGAAGGCGCTGTTGAAGTGAAAGGGAGAATAGGAGAGAAGAAGAGATTAACCTTTATAGAAGGGAACGCAGCAGAGTCGTGGGAAGGACCTTCCTCTTGAAAAGGAGCCTGTGATTCGACACCGAAGTGAGGAGCCAAAGGAGAAATAAATGAAGACTTCTGTGGGAAATTAGCACATGGGAGTCAACATTGGAAGCATATGATAGGCAAGAAGTTTTCTCTACGCAGCTGAGTATCATGAAAAGGATGCATTGCAGACTGAAGATAAAGGGCCATAAATCATTCAGTGTTAGACAACATCCCATTTCTCAAGAAGAAAGGAGAGTGGTAGAAGAAGAGATAATGAGGATAATGAACTATGGAGTTATAGAAAGAGCCAATAGTAAATGTAATAGTCTCTTTTTTGTATTGTATAAACGGATGAGAAGCTGAAGATAGTTTTGGATGTGCACGTGGTGGACAGAATCATCGAGCTGGAGTGAAGCAAACCAGAAACCATAAAAGAACTGATCCAGAAATTTCGAGGCGCAAAGATACACAATAGATCTGAACAAACTTTCGGTTGTTAGCAGATAACTTCAGCGCCAGACTCTTCTCAGCACAGGACTCGCATTCGGGAGGACGACGGTTCAATCCCGTCTCCGGCCATCCTGATTTAGGTTTTCCGTGATTTCCCTAAATCGTTTCAGGCAAATGCCGGGATGGTTCCTTTGAAAGGGCACGGCCGATTTCCTTCCCAATCCTTCCCTAACCCGAGCTTGCGCTCCGTCTCTAATGACCTCGTTGTCGACGGGACGTTAAACACTAACCACCACCAACCACCACCATCTTCTCAGCACAGAAACTTTACTTACGCTGGAAGGAGCTGTTAATTAAAAGTTCGTCATTTGGACTTAACGAGTCTGTCTCTGACTTCATCAGGGCTTGAGATAAAATTCTAGGTGACGAAGTACTTAAAAGTCACTTTCTGCCTGTATGATATGTCTGTTTCAAGGGAGGAACATTTGTACAAATTAGATGCAATCATAGAACAATTCAAGCGGCAACGTGGGTGATGGCAAATTTGGATACACTGGAATTTGGTAAATCACAGTTAAAGTTTCTGGACCACATAATTTGATAGGAAGATATTTACACAGGCCCAAGTAAATTGGAAGCTATCCTACATTTTCCCATCTTCAGTAATAAGGAATTCAGAGAACTTTTCAGTATGTGTAAGTTTCCACACGTTTGAGGAAGCTAATGAAGGTATGACCCTGGAATGCGGAATGTCAAGAGGACTTTGAGAGAATTAAAGAAAGTATGAGTAATGCAGCACTTGGGCAAAAAGACTGATTCTGAAGTGATATACACACCTGGTAAATCCAACCTAATACCCAGTATTTAAGCAAGACTGCTGACTTATTTCTGGAGAGTGACACTGAGCAGGCTGCAAGATGAAAAAATTAGGATCAACCTAATGGAAGGAATACGAGACAAGGAATTCATAAAAAGACTCTTGAGAAATATACATCAAGAGCCAAATGAAGATGCAAACTAGAAGTAATTAAGAGTAAATACAGATGTGCTGGAGAAGAAAATATTCGTACCTGTTACTACACCTGCAACAGAATTCTATACAAGAGGAACCAGGAACACGAAGAAATCTGGAAACTTTGTGTATCAGAATATGTAGAGGATAAATTAATTTGGTGTATACATTATAGTAACGCCCAGTATGGACCAAAGAAGTGTCTTTAGAAACTGAAATGAGTTTGTCCTTTTAATAACATGACGAACCACATGCTTAAATTACTGAATGCTTGTGACACCTGCCAAAAGACTAAAACAACCAGACTCCAATATAAGCATCATGTGCACCCAATCGCACTTCGTATGAACATCAGTTAAAGATATTGTAGCCATAGATTAGTTTGAGCTTTTGCAAAGAGCATGGGGGAAATTCATATTTTAGTTGTTGAATAACTAGTTTCTCAATTTGTTTTAAAAATTTTACCTGTTCAAGAAATCTACCTGCAAAGCAAGCAAGAGGTTACCTAAATAATGTATGTACATACACGCGTATTCTGAGTTATAACGGGTCACAATTTCGATTCAAACTGTGGGCGTAAATGCTCAGTAGATATCAGATAGAGCAGACTTCCGTGTCTTGGTAAAGGCCAGCATCCAACCCTGCTGCATGAAAGATGAAAGTGATGAATTGTTTCACAGGAAGCATGGTTTATGAAAGGAGTATTTAGAGAAGTTTGAACATGTTATGAACCATCTATCACATAATTCCATAAAATATGTGCCATGTGAGATATTACTTAATCAGGAAACTGGTAGCATTTTCTGATAATTTTTGTAATACCCACCTGGGAATGGTACAACTTGGGAGGAGTTACAACTAGTGGACCTGAGCATGAAGGAAAAAGCAAAGAGGAAATAAGAGAGACATGATAAAGCAAATTGGGTGGGAGATATAATATGAAAGGTACACAGCAGGTTAAAGAAAATAAATTCTGAGATACATAAGTTCAGTCATGTCTATAAAGGACTGCATAAGATCGAAAAGACTGAAAATCTGTACACTGTGGAAGCAGAGTATATGTAAACAAAGAGAGGTCATAGTGAGGAACATGTTGAAAACATAAAAGGTTTTATATACATGAAGATGGTGGAATATATTGAGAATAAGGAACCAGCAACTCCTGTGTTGTTATACCAACTGGCTATTGGTATATTCAAAGCTAACTGAGACCTTACTTCCTGTTTCAAGTTTGACTCCTCTCCAATCACTGAAATTCTTAGGCTAAAGTTGTAGAAATTGCTAGGTAGATTAAGCAGTGGTTGTCCAAACATTTCTGTCGGAAACAGTTTTAATAAGACATATGACATATGTGTCACAATTATATGAAGGTAATATTAATGTAGTACTAATATTATCTGTATCTCTATATAAGTACTTATATGTAAATCATGAAGGAAAAGGTATGTTGATAACAAGGAAAGTTATACACTGGAAGAGCAGAGGAATATTGATTTAATGGTCTATCTAGCTACTGATATTGATAATGGATGTATTTAGAAGAGGCTTAAGTAGAATTCTGTCACTATTTAATGAGTAATCAATACCAATATTGCAGATCCTGAACTATATATCAATAAAAACGAGAAAACATTATACTAGCCTATTGGCAATAACAATAACTATTTAAATACAATAAAATACCCTATGACAGAGTAAAATCGCTGTTTCTGCTGAAATTTCTCTCTGGGCAATGACATTATTCATAATTGTGTACATTGTTGTCTGAGATATACTTAGTGGGCTAACTTAGTATCTACATTTTTAACTGACTTAGAGGTAAGTATGTAACTGTCAACTAAATGTAAAAGCTGATATACTAAAAGTATGATGTGTTCCATATCAATAATATGATAGAGATAAGAATGGAACAGTTACTAGATTGTTGGATTTCTTCTCTCTCTTTAATGTGAGCTGAAATAACGACTGTCTGAAAGGTAGCAGGATCGACAGCAAAAAAAACCTGCTGAAACGAAGGCAAACCAAAGGGGCCAATGAAATAAGTGAGTGATTTTACAATGTGCTGCAAAAAGGTGACCATCAACGAATATTTGTTTGATGGCCCACACTAACTTTTGAGAGAAGAGACTCATTACAAGTGAGTGTAAAACAAAAAAACAAAACAATTCATCTGTGAATACAATTTCCTTTTTATTAAGATTTCTTTTATAATATTTTTGTAGAAACAGTTCACTACTGTAGTGAGAGGTAATTTGTGCACAAAACATTGTAATTTTATTCCTTATTCTTAAATTAATGTTCTTTATCTTCCTTTTTGTAATAATTAATAACATTTTCTATTTTCTTTTAAGAAGTCTTTTAGGGTGGGAAGATAAGGGATCCATGATCCATTACTCAGAGATGAGTCAATTACACATGTCACTAATAGGAAAATGATTGTTGAATGTCGAGAACACTAAAACAGTGAGACTGCGCTAGAAGGCGAATCGTTGTTGAGGTGGTGTAGTGGGAGGTGGTGTATTTGAAGTCATGTCGGCTAAGTATGTCCCCATCGCTATGGGTTGATCCTCAGTAAATCGTTATCATTATACCAGTTAATGACAAAAAGCACTTGGTTTTACAAAATACCAAATATAAAAGTACTAAGTTCCGATGCTATGTGTTCGCGACAACTGCGCCAGCAAACGGATTGCAGAGTGGACTAAAGGTACCCATCAGCACAACAGCACGTGACAAAATTTCGATGTACTGGAAGTATGCTGAGTTTATATAGAACTGAATATGTAAACGAATGTGGCAGGTATCTTCCATTGTGTTTAATAAGAATATATCATTTTATACAGCGCAAATTCGCAGTGATCTTGATTATATCAAAGCCTATATTTTGCCGAGTGTAATACCATCAAGCAGCCAAAACTGGTTGTAACATCTCCGTTGCCAAAATTGATCCTCTTAACCATTGGGTAATGGTCGCATTGGTCAAAGGCTAGGTTGATATGTTATTTCAGAACTTAACAACCTAAATTTAAACGGTGCTGTTACAAGATGACGGATTTGTTCTTTGTAACAGAGATGTGGTCAGTCTGTGAATGGGCACCATTACTGGAATGCTTTCTGCAGCTGGTCAGTCCGTCAACCTATCCCTCAGGGAAGCAACTATGAAGTAGATCTTCTTGCCACTGTTGACACTCTCAGCTGGTACGCTACATTAATGAAATAAGTTAGAAAAATTTTGGAAACTGATGGGTGTAAAAATTTGAACTGATTTACTAAACTGTTGTTTGACCTGGACCTTAACACGCATGACTCTTCACTTGAACCCGCGACTGCTTGTCTAGAAAGCAAGTTAGGAAGCCCTCTTCCAGATGACCAGTACTACAAGGGCAGAAGAACATCAGTCTTTTGAGGGAGTCACGACGTAACATTTTTCGTTAAAGGATCAATTCGTCATATCTATCAGCTCACAAGACACCATTACCTTTCCTCAAAGTCTGGAAGGGATTTTGGAACCCACTTTGGACGAAACCCTAGGCTTTGTAACAGCACGCTCTCGTTGACAGTTACTATGAGCGAGGAGTCCTTCAGGAAGTGACATCATCTGTCTGGAGAGGCTGTGCTCACGACAGTGCAGCGGCAAGGGTAGACAGTTTCAAGTCGCGGTCTTCTCCACCGGCGACATTCTCACCCTCGTCGTACAACCGTACGTCCTTAGCGTAGTACCACACGCCGATGTCCAGAAACGTGCCCGAAAACAGGAAACCTGTGAATATATGGTACTCATCAAGCGTTCCGCAACTCCAAAAATAAAATCATTTTAATTTTGCCAAGATTGGAAAACGTACAGTACAACCACATACTTGATTCTCGGTCCCTAGAAATGATTTTATTACACAGTATAAGTACGAATGATACTATACATCCGCTTGTGGTAAACTAGCTCATTACAAGTGAAACTAACTTACCTCTTCGTATTATTGCCCCAATCATCAATCACTCCATATATGAGAAGACACTTAATAAACAAACACAAGCTTAAATTCTACCAATTTATCCACGTTCCTTATTTATCCACCTCCAAAAGAAACAAATTCACACCATGAATAATAATCTGAAAAATCTTGTCACTAAGATTCTCACAAGAGCCTTCCCCGACAGACCGTGCTGCGCTCGCACTTCAACTCTCGCTCTCTTCGTTGGAACTAAAAGACTGTCAACAATACTTAAGACGTTGAGAGCTCGCAAAAGCATAAAGCACTCTCGAAACTTTTAGATAACAGAGATACTAGAAGACGCGCACAGCTTATAAAGACTCTGCAGTCAGGGAACAGCCGCTTGCGATGTTTCAAGGGCGTCTCTTTTGTAAGAAATTCTTAAAAAGTGACGTTCGTAGTGATGAAAATTTCTGCTACAGTCTGGGCAGAAAATATGTCACGGTACATCAATAGCATCTATATCAGTGCTTTTTGATATGACGTCATCAATACTTGAGTAAACTAATTTACATATTTCTCGGTGCATGTCTGCTTAAAAGTTGCACGGCGAGGACAGGTTCAGTTCTACGTTGAGCAGTGTGCTAGGAATGCCAGATCTTTCGAGAGATTAGTAGAGAGGAAGCTTATCGAAGAAATTAATTGTAATTTGTTTTATGTGAAAGGTACGTAAGATGAATTTTTTGTATTCCATTTAACTAGTATTACACAGATACTAGAAAACGAACACAACAAGTGTGGAAGTCGGGATCACCATCATTAGTTATTTCAAGGGTGTCTCTTTACTAGGGATTTCTTGAAAACTGATGCTCGTAATAATGACGATTTCTAACACAGTCTGCGTAGAAAAGATCCCATGAAAGATCGGAAGCATCCATATCAGTGACCAGTACTTGGTACTACGCCCAACGTAAGCGTGATAACCAACATTCTCAACTAATATTACGAAACATTGACGTTTTTCAGGACACTCCGTCCTAGTATATAGAAACCAAACAACAGTGGGCATAAAAACGCATTCCACTTGTGCTCTTACTAAGTATGACAATTAATGTAATATCTTCACTTTTATGTCACTTCTAGTCCGAAGCTTTAGATATATACGAGAAGACTGCAATATAACGAATAATTCTGCTTTCACATTGCCAAGCCTCTGCAGGCTTTGATTTTCAAAGTTGAGCAAGCTACTCACATGGCACAAGTCAGTTATTTTCCTATTACCTCTTATTCCAGCGAGTAATCAAGGGTCTGGTTTGTCCCCTCCTGTATACCATATAGTCATTTATTTAGTTCTACACTACAAGCCATTAAAATTGCTACACTAAGAAGAAATGAAGATGATAAAAGGGTATTCATTGGACAAATATATTATACTAGAACTGACATGTGATTACATTTTCACGCAATTTCGGTGCATAAATCTTGAGAAATCAGTACCCAGAACAACCACCTCTGCCCGTAATAACGGCCTTGATACGCCTGGGCATTGAGTCAAACAGAGCTTGGATGGCGTGTACAGGTACAGCTGCCCATGCAGCTTCAACACGATGCCACAGTTCATCAAGAGTAGTGACTGGCGTATTGTGACGAGCTAGGTGATCGGCCACCATTGACCAGACGTTTTCAATTGGTGAGAGATCTGGAGAATGTGGTGGCCAGGGCAGCAGTCTAACATTTTCTGTATCCAGAAAGGCCCGTACAGGACCTGCAACATGCGGTCGTACATTATTCTGCTGAAATGTAGGGTTTCGCAGGGATCGAATGAAGTGCAGAGCCACGGTTCGTAACACATCCGAAATGTAACCAATGGCACCCCATAACATCACGCCGGGTGATACGCCTGTATGGCGATGACGAATACACGCTTCCAATGTCCATTTACCGCGATGTCACCAAACACGGATGCGACCATCATGATGCTATAAACAGAACCCGGATTCATCCAAAAAAAATGACGTTTTGCCATTCGTGCAGCCAGGTTCGTCTTTGAGTACACTATCGCAGGCGCTCCTGTCTGTGATGCAGCCATGGTCTACGAGCTGATAGTCCATGCTGCTGCAAACGTCGTCGAACTGTTCGTGCTGATGGTTGGTGTCTTGCAAACGTCCCCATGTGTTGACTCAGGGATCGAGACGTGGCTGCACGATCCGTTACAGCCATGTGGATAAGATGCCTGTCATCTCGACTGCTAGTGATACGAGGCCGTTGGGATCCAGTACGGCGTTCCGTATTACTCTCCTGAATCCACCGATTCCATATTCTGCTAACAGTCATTGGATCTCGACCAACGCGAGCAGCAATGTCGCGATGCGATAAATCACAATTGCGATAGGCCACAATCCGGCCTTTACCAAAGTCGGAAACTTGATGGTACGCATTTCTCCTCCTTACACGAGGCATCACAACGACGTTTCAACAGGCAACGGCGGTCAACTGCTGTTTGTGTCTGAGAAATCGGTTGGAAACTTTCCTCATGTCAGCACGTTGTAGGTGTCGCCACCGGCGCCAATTTTGTGTGAATGCTCTGAAAAGCTAATCATTTGCATATCACAGATCTTCTTCTTGTCGGTTAAATTTCGCGTCTGTAACACGTCATCTTCGTGGTGTAGCAATTTTAATGGCTAGTAGTGTATTAACTGTACAATATTAACATATGTAGGAGTTATTTTACAACAGACTACCTAACAAGTTTATTATAAACCTTTAGATTTATGTCACACGGCGATTTATACATTTAAGCGTTTTTCACACAGCTATTACTATTTATACATTTCAGTCCTTTGCACAGGGTCACAAGACGAGAAGTTACTGTAAAAGGAACTCCTATATGACATACAGCTCATTTTCATTAACATCTATCCTAGTGAGACATTTTATTAACATAGTAACGTATTTCTTGCGACTGCTTGTCCTCCCATTTCAAAATGGCTCGAAGTGGTTCCTGTAATAATGCTGAAGAATTCTTTTCAAGTGAGCATTCTATAGACTCAATTCCCGGTCTTTTTGTGTTTTAACTCGTCACAAGCTCTCTATTCCCCACACACTATTCTCTTCAGGAGTACCTAAAGTTTTGGAATGACATTCATTATTGTGATGCAGTCAGCTGTGCCAGTTACTTTGTATACCGTCCATTCCCCTTATGTATCGAAATATACCTCTCGATAATTTAAAAGATTCAGCATCTACCGTTCTCTAACGTAAGGGAGCAGATAGCCAATTCTCCCTTTGTGATTCTTCAAATTCTTCCGTCGTGTTAATTGATCGAACAGTTCACCGGTGAACGGCCGGTTCATAGTGTCCAACGGGCACAATATTTCGGCAATCAGACATTTCGCCATCGTCAGGTGCGCTGACGAACTGAGCTGCTGGGGGCGCGCAGCCAACTAATATCCCTTGTCTCCGAGAACCCTTCCGTCCACTGTCCGCCCATGTCCGCGGGTCGGCAGTTGCGGCGTCTGTGATGGCGTTGATGTACGGTCTCTGTCAGCTGCGGTCGCCAGATCGTTGCATTCGCTGAGAGTCTTCTTAATTAAACTCAGCGCTTGAACCAATCCTTGCTTAGATTATAGCCGCAGTCACGGTTGATGAGATCGTCCCTGGTAGAGAGTCCTAGGTATCTTTAGCGACGCTGTCCCAGTATTTGAAAGTCTGTGCCACAGTCCGGTAAGTTCGTATTCCATGACACGATTGTCGGACAAACAGTGCCCTGCTACCGCTGACTTGTTGGGATACATCGGGCGAGTGTGCCTCTGGTGTCCTCGGCAACGGTCATCGACGGTGCGCACTCTATAATATATGTCTTCCCATGCTGACATGGAATTTGGTATACATCGGCCTTCCGCAAAACTAGGTTTATCTTTGAGCCTTGCCAATAATGCTCGTGTTTTATTGGGTGGGCAAAAGACGGTTTTTACTCTGCGCATCTTCAATATGCGTCCGATTTTTCCCGATACGGCGCCAGTGTATGATATAAAGGCAATGGCTGCCTCATCCTCCGTGACTTCTTCCATCTCCACAGACTGCACTGTTATGGCGGGGCAGAGAGCGCGCATAATCTGCCATTCTGGATACCAGCTTTTTCGGAATACAGTTCTGAGGTGTTCCAGCTCCTGAGACAGACTCTCTGCGTCTGAAATGGTGCGCGTCCTGTGTACCAGTGTTTTTAGTCCCCCATTCCTCTGCGAAGGGCGGTGGAAATTTTCTGCATGCAAACACAGGTCAGTGAACGTTTTCTTCCAATGCACACCGTGGCCCAGCTCTTCTATTGACAATGGCGTCCAGGCATGGTAATCTTCCTTCTGATTCAGTCTCCGTAGCGAATTTTATAGGGGATATATGGAGTTCTAATGTGTGAGAAAGTCAAGGAGTTTGTCCCTTCCATGGGACTATATGACGACTGTGTCATCCATATTGCGGATACAACACGTGGGTTTTCATTTGGAGGACTTCAGGACTTCCTCCTCGAAGTATTCCACATACAAATTCTCGACTACAGGGAAGAGTGGGATGTCCATTGCGACTGCTTCTGTTTGTTCGTAGTATTCTCCACTAAACTGGAAACACGTGGAGGTCAGGATTTCCCTGAAAAGGTCGGTAGTCTTCTCGTCATATTTCTGACCAATAAGTTCTAAACACTCTAGTAGAGGTACTGTGTTGAGAAATGAAACGACTGGAAAACTGACCAGTATATCTAAGTCTTTCACCCTGAAGCTGTCGAGGCGTTTCAAAAAATCCACAGAATGGCTGATACCATGAGCGCACCTGTCTGATCGTCACAATATTGTGCCCGTTGGTAATATGAGCCGGCAGTACATCCTTGGACAGTTCGATCATTTCTCACGTTAATTTTCAGTACCCCTTAAGTCCGCTATTATCCTTTGTCGTCCGTACTGTTACCCACTTCATACGTGTTCTTAATTTGCTTCTTGTGATCTGACCTATGTTTGCTATATTACCTCTATAAAGTCCTTTCCGATAGTTCTTACCTGAAGCAAACAAGAAATCTTCGAGCTTTTAGTTATGACTCACCTGCCGCCAAGATGTTTGGGGCGTGACGCATGCGGGCCATGTCGTAGAGCCAGCAGTTGCCGCGTGACCCGCACGTCTCACTCCACACCCAGCAGCTAGAGTCTGCGAAAGTAAGATGGGCCCTCCAGCAGCAGAACTTCCATCGTCATTGTAAACAATCTGATTTGTATTAACAACAAAAATCAATAATATTTCTGCTAAACATAAAGCAATGCACACTGAAGTTGGGATGTTGTCGAATCTGCACGATATGAAAACCTGCTCCAGGGTAGTCTTTGAACAGCAGACCGGTGTGTGTATGAAGCGAGGACGGTATTGGCAGTTGGTGCAATGAAAATTACGGAAGTCATCCAACACATTTTGCAGGCATTTCAAACACGGAGGTGTCCAGGTGATCTAATGTGATTCCTTCTCTTGTTACCCGATCGCAGCAGCAATTTCGAACCAAAGTTACGGCGCGTTCCCCTTACTAATGCACTGAATGTCCAGTTATGAACACCAAGGGAAAAATGACTCACTCGAATCTTTTAATTTAAGTTGTATTGTGTTTGCAGTACAAGAACGAAGAAAGAGAAAGCGTCACAACTGAAACTATTAAACCAATACATGAAGACCTTAATCTCGACAATGAAACTGGTTAGATTCCCTACTATAATACGAGAGAGACAAAGAAACATAACTGTTCCGCAGAGCCAGAATAACAATTCTTTCTCGTAGAAGGTACTTTTGCCTATGAAGTCTACAACTGGTAATTAAAAGTTGCTAAGTGAAGTCGTGAAATGTTAAGAATTGCTGCTTGATAATAATTAATAGGTCTGAGTAGTTCCAGCAATTTTTTAGTTCGTGAAGTCACCATAGTTCTTCGCGTCGATTCCCTAAGAAAAGCCGAAAAATGAAAATTAGAGCTGCATTGTAAGAACGTATCAGATTACTACGAGGAAACGTAGGATTTCTTAATGCAGCTACATGGGTAGCGGAGGCTGTGTGGTGTGGGCTAGGCGGTATTTTACGCTAGAGCGTCTCTGGAAAGTACAGCAACGAATTCAGGCTCAAACGCTACACGCGAAACACAGGATGAGCGTCAACCTAGGAACCAAAGGCATAATGGTCGTAAATAGTCGTAGCTGTGTTGGGAAAGAACCAGAGCTACAAGCACTAATAGAAAGCCCTGTAGCTGAAACCGCTGTAGGCATTGAAAGCTGACTAAAGTCGAGGATAAACGACTCAGACGGTGTTCACAAAGGCTACACTAAATAGAGTTTGTGGCTGCGTGTTTGTTGCTTTCAGTAGCCAGCAGTTTATCTTCTAGTAAAACTGAAGTACATAGCTCCTGTGAGTTAGTATGGGTAGAGGTTATAATAAATTATTAATTGATTCCTTTTACATGACTTCCGACTCAGATGATACAGTTGCTGAACAGTTCAAAGAAAACATGAGTCTCACTTCAAATAGTACCGCACTTATACAATTGCAGTTGGTTGCGACTTCAGTCTTCCCTCGATATGTTCGCGAAGATACATGTTTAAAATCGGTGTTACGCATAAAACACCGTCTGAAATCATACTAAATAATTTCTCCTAAAATCAGTTTGAACAATTACTGCAGGAACCCACTTGAAGTGTAAATGGTTGCAGAATGTGCTGGACCTCTGAGCAACAAATAATCCTGGGCAAATAGGGAGCATCATGAGGGATACAGCGACTTTGACCGCAAGGTTGTTGTAGCGAAGTTTTAAACTGTGTCATCAAAAACCACAAAAATAAACGCAACTATATCACTTTAAAAAAGCAGATAAAAATTCACTTCTCACCTCCCTAAGGGAAAATCTCCAGTCCTTACAAACTAAGCATAGACCAGATGTGGTTTAAATTCAATGAAATAGTGTCACCGGCAAATGAGGGATTTTGAGGGGTGGCCAACCTGGCCTACTAGCTACCATCCTTGAATAAAGATAGGACAGATGAAGACGCTAGTGACAGACAGGGTATAGCAAATACACATAGAATCACAAGGTCGGTGAAAGAAGTGATTTATTCACTGGGAATGTGGTGATGGAGGTGTAGAAAGATGAACAGCAGGCAGTTCGTGGCAGACGGTAACGAGGCAGTACTGTACTTCGCCGGGACCCGCTCATCGTCGTCTTTCGGAGCACGCTTGTGAAGCACAGCGACGAGAAAGTGGCCATGCCAGCTGGACTGGCGCAATTCACGGCATTGCCCGACACTGGACAACGCGCCCACACCGCGCTACAGTGGTAAGAATACGAACCCCGCCACTGTCTTCTCCAGCCCTGCCCGCAGACAACATAGGAGTTTGAGAATGGACGAGCAAAAACACGACACTGACGAAAGGAAGTCCGGAGAAAAGTCCTTTCGCTGTAGAGACGTATGGGCTACAGCAATTGCGAGAGCATGGGCGGCAGCATAAGGCAGGGAACAGAGGATGCGTCGAGAAGTAATTAATGAATGTGATATCAGGTGATGGATTCTGGACCTCTCGACGATGCACAAACCGCTGCCCTACCATAATTTGCATATAAATTTTATTTCGAAGTGTCTAAGGATACAACTGCGAATTAAATCAGCTAAATAATTACAGAAACGAAAGAAACCTTGTAGTAGTACTTACCTACATACACAGGAACGTACATCAGTAAACAGATCTCTGATGCCTTCATTCTGAGAAGAATTAATAAGTTGCAGAAAATGGCGGTGGCCGTTAGAAAGATTCAAGTATAAACGGAGCGACTTCTCTAAACTGAGGCGCGTACGAACGCAGAACATCCCGCAGTTCCAACGGTCGAGGCTGCGCCAGGTTAGAAAACGCCTGGAGCGAAAAGCAAGCAGCTTGTCTACGGCCCAGCAGGCGACAGCTAGCCGCTTGACTACCAAACGAGTAGGCACTGGAACTACTTTCTTCAGGTGTAGACACACTAGTGTGAGATGCTGACCAGCTAAGAAGAAAAGAAAACCCCAAGCGTTGCCACTCCAGCCATTCCGGAACGTCTTCTTGGAAGGTCCACTACCTGCCGTATCGTCTGCCATCGCCAATTGTCCATACGTAAGCACCGCCAAGCGACTGTTGAGCTTAACGGTTCGTGACTTCAGGCACAGTTTAATAATAATGCTCGATTCGATCGCCGTTTTGGTCGTTTGGCGGTCCCGAGTACTTCGCGATAATAAGAGAGAGCAGCAGCGTCGGCCATGCGATAAGGTTCGCCGAATTCTCTCTCTGAGGTGTCCTCAGTTAAACTTGGGTCGCACAATAGATGAATGCTATTTCTATACGTCATTTTGTGAATGTGTCTACATGAGTGGAGGCTGCTCTCGGTTAAGGGGATGCTGTTCTCTGCTAATTTCGAAATATATCTCACTGTACTAGCTTCTAACTCATTTATTTGTGTTTCAATTTCTACCCCTTCCCCCAGTATCCACTCAGATCAGTGCCTCCCTCCAAGTAGGGTCGTAGTCCATGCACTTCCATGTCATACTGGGTAGAATAATAACATAAGGCCCCGATGGCCTATGGCCCACTAACTGGGGTAACCTCTCTGAGATATGAAAACTGTGGCAATCATTTTAGGTGTGGTAGCGCAAGATTACCAAAAAACATTGCTAGCTGGGACATTATAATAATGTGGCCGACTCTCCCAGACAATTCCAAAAGAACGGAACCTATTTTTCCTTTTTTATTCCTGCGGTGGTGAAATCACGACTATGGGAAGAAAACGTCTTATCAGTGGTGGAGCCGGCCGTTGTGGCCGAGCGGTTCTAAACACTTCAGTCCGGAACCGCGCTGCTGCTACGGTCGCAGGTTCGAATCCTGCCTCAGGTATGGCTGTGTGTGATGTCCTTAGGTTAGTTAGGTTTAAGTAGTTCTAAGTCTAGGAGGTCTGATGACCTCAGATGTTAAGTCCCATAGTGCTCAGAGCCATTTGAACCATCAGTGGTGGTTGGGCGGTGACTCAGATATTACGTCACACTTTGGAATGGAAAAACACTCTAAAGAAGTAGACTGGAGAAGGAGGAAGTATATGCTGTTTTAGCATAATAGTGGCAAAGCAGGGATTTGTACACAAGTCAGACTAGAGGCGCGAAAGAGCTACGAACAGTGCAGTCCCTGGACGCAGACAGCAAGAGAGATACGGTCACGTAAAATGGAACATACAGGCTGGAGGTGTAGAGAACAACACTACTACTTGATTTTTGGAAGTCGGTCGGTGAACGAAAAGGAGCGAGACCACAAACGCGCAGAACATTAAGAGTTGGTTTTAGTATGCAGTGGAAGAACACAGAGCGTATTACTCAAATGGGAGATAGGGAGTAGGACAGATTAACATTCGAACCGAGGGAGTGGAGGTAGGTAGAACACACGCCCGGCAGCAGTGACGAAAGGCCACCACGAGCTCTACGGCTCGACGGCAGACGATGCATCTCACGCTAAGAGTACATTGCAACAGCTTCACGCACGTGACAGATAGGCGCAGAGTTTCGCTAGTTCAAGGAGAAGTGGCTGCCCACGCAATGGTCTTTCTGCCTCACTAATAATATTACCTTCATTCATTATCAGTTCAATGCCATGCATTCATTTCTTATCTACTACAAAACATCGTGTGTCTCTGAAAGTTCGCAGTTTATCCTCTTAAAATGCTCACTGTTCACCAAACCTTGCCAACACTTAACGATGATTCTTAATCTGAACTGTTGTTTGAGACTGTGAATCATAAATCCTGGCAAAATATAACGTTATTACTCGAATAAATTTTAGATATTGTAATTGGTGACTGATTTCATAGCTATGTCATAGTAAAGAGTTAGAGAAGAGTTAAAGAGATAACATTCAGGACATGTTGCTTAAGGCCATTAACACCATTCCGCATTATTCATAATCCTTCGCGTAAGTTAATTAATTATCGTTGTACCCCGAGGAGAGATCTAACATTGGGGGTCGGCCTCATCAGATGCGATTGTGCACGCAGCTCGTGATCTAGTGGCAGCCGGCACGGTAGCTCAGCGTGTTCTATCAGAGGCTTAGCTGCCCTCTGTAATAAAAAAAACTGAGTGAATGGAGCAATAATGAACTTCAACGGGCGTCAGAGAACGTCGGCCACGAACAATTGCAACGAACTATAACGAACAAAATGAGACAAAAAAGTGGCTAGCGTTGCTGCTTCTGGATCATAGGGTTCCGGGTTCGATTCTCGGCCTGGTTGGGTATTTTGTCTGCCCAGGGACTGGGTGCTTGTGTTGTCCTCATCATTTTATCTTCATCGTCATTCGTAACAGTGGCTCGATTGGACTATGTAAAAATTGGGACTTTGTACGGGCGCCGTTGACCGCGCAGTTGAGAGCCCCACAAACCAGACATTATGATCATCATCCGATTGTGGAAACCCATCTAACGTAGAAGTTACTCTGTCATCTGGTGTGGTCTTGAAGTTTATACCGAGTAAATTAGTAAGAAACGGAACAGTTTTCCCGTCGTACACAACAGAACACTGTTGCAGAAGCAATGATAAAAGGATGCCAAATTTAAAAGAACGCATATCTCCAACATTGGCGCTGCTGTACTTGAGCTGGAAACTTAGCGTGGGCTTCAGTGCGAGATACTTTTTATAGTTTTCACAGTAAAACTCTGTGTCGAAATCTGACAGAAAAATCCAAAAAGATTCTGGTACACCAGCGGCAAGAGACAGTTCCTTCACTGTGTGACAGCAATGGAAATGTTACCAATGACAGTGCCACTAAGGCGGTCTTCCTATACACGTTTTCCAAAATTTCTTCGCCACGGAAGACGAATTAAATATTTCATAATTCGAATCAGGAACAGCTGCCAACATAACACAGAAATAGATATCCACGGTGTAGCGAAGCAGCTTAAATTGCTTAATAAAGCAAGTCTTGTGGTCCAGTCCTCCCCGAATATGCCGATATAATAGCTCCTAACTTAACAATCATATACAGCCACCAACTCGTTGTAAAACCCTTACCTAAGGAATGGAAAGTTGCAGGTTACAAGAATACTCACGAAATCAAATAGAAGTAATTCCCTAAATTACAGACCCATATCACTGACGTCGGTTTACAGTACAATCGAATATTATGAATTACGACCTACTGTCATGTAGTCAGCATAGGTCCAGGAAATATAGCTCCTGTAAAACACAACTAGCTCTTTTCACATGAAATAACGGGGGCTATCCACAGGTGGTCTCAATTTTGATTGCATATTTCCAGATTTCCATACACCGTTCCTCACAAGCGGCTTCTAAACAAACTGCGTGCCTATGGAGTACCATCGTCTCACTTGTGTGACCTGAATTCGTGGTTTCCTGTCGGAAAGGACTCAGCACGCACTAGTTTACAGTCATCGAGTAAAACCACAGTGATATCTAGTGTTTCACAAGGAAGTGTTGTTGGCTCTCTGCTGTTCCTAGTCTATACTGGCTGTCTCTCCTAAGATACGTCAGGAGCGTATTCTCTGGTATTTCGGCAGATATTTACAATATCGTTTTCACATTGTGTAACTGGAGTCAGACCAAACAAATAATGGTTGTCACGTCTTTCGTGCGAACCTCAGTGTCCACAGAAAGCCTCGGTTTGATTCCCATTCCAAAAAAAAATGATTTTTAAATCGGAAGTTTACAAGCCCATGCCATTGAGGGTTCCAAAATTAGCCTAGTCTAATATTTGTTTCATCGACATGTATTAACAGCGACAGTAAAACTCGAAGAATAAACCACAATCCAGCAGCGACTGAGCAGCGCTGCATTCTTGGCGGTAGCAGTCAGTGGGGGCCAGGGTGGTGCTGCCACTTCTGTTATTCTTCGAGTTTTTCCGTCGCTGTGAATGCATATCGATGAAACAAATATTGCACTAGGCTAATCTGGGGTCACTCTATTGAATTGGCACGTGAATTCCGCTTTAAAAACCGTTTTGATTGTAACGGGAAGTAAACCGACGCTTTCCGTCAAGACTGGGCGTTGTGACAAAGACGTGACTAGCACCATTTGTTTGTGCTGACTCCAGCTACACATTGCAAAAGCTAAATTGCAAATATCTGCTTAAACATCAGAAAAAATGCGCTCTTTAGGCAACAATATGAGCAGACCCCTTAGAGTGTACGCAGATGGTACTGTCATTTACTGTATAGTGAAATGAGAACGAAGGACTTCAGGTAATCCATACAGCCTACGAGATCTAGGAAAACATTAAACAGACTGGAGTTGTCTCAAACGATATTTTAATCAGCCTGGATGTGTTCTCACTATTTACGGAAGCTCCTGAGGTGGACACAGCGAAATTTTAGGAATAGCTTTGGGTTCTCCGTTACCTCCAGCAATGGCTATCCTTTTTATGGAAAATTCTGAGGATTGTGCATTAAATTTGGCTCCCCTCCGTTCATCTTCATTTTATCGTTATTTTGACGACACGGTTATGGTATGGCCACATGGCGTAAAAGCTCTGGAGTACTTGCATGAACATATGAGCGTACGTTTCCAAACATCCAGTTTACTGTCGAGACAGAGAAAGAGGGAAGGCTGCTATTTTTATACATTTTGGTACAACAAAATTCGGATGGCTGTCTCGGCCACACAGTGTTCCTCAAGCAGACGCACATGGGTCTACATCTTAGCGTCCGAGCACCCAGAATTTTCACCATGCAGTCCAGAAGAGAGCAGCTTTAAATACACTTGTACACAGAAGAAAAACTCTTCTAACGAGGACCACTTGGATGCCGAAGATAATCGTCTGAAGTATATGTTCCGAAAGAAAGGCTATGTGTCACGTACTATGAATACAGCATTCTGCAAGAAAAGGAACGGCGAAAACGTGGAATATTCACGTGATGAGCCACCGATTGCATTCCTTTTCTTCTGCAGCGCTGCATCTAGCAAAGTAGACATAGTTCTGGGAAGACGAGGTATCAGGTTTATTTTGCGACCTCCTGTGAAGATAAAGGAGATGCTACGCCCTGTTAAGGACAGTGTCGGCCTCAGGATCCTGAACTGGAGAAATTTGCGGTTCCTGAGCACAGCCTCAGAAACAAACATAAAATACTGTTTGACGAACCAAAAGGTTTGTCCCAGACTACTATATACTTAAGATTCCGTAATTAAAGAGGCTGTAGAGATAAGAATGTGTGAGAACCATGACAGCGGGTATATAGTTTTAGCGGTGCGGGTAAGCAACCTCTCGATGCAGAGAAGACCCACAGATACTCGTCGCAATGTTTTCACTACTGCGGGAGCGGTGGCTCCACCAGCGCAGACGTAGACATCATCTGCGACAGCAGGATGTAATTACCGACCAATCAGGAGCCGTGTTTGGGCAATGTAAGCGGCAGTACTGGCTGTCAGTTGCTCCTGATGAAGACGATGGAGGTAATCGTAGAAAGCTCATGAACTGACACAGCAAGAAATCCGATTACGTCTAGTGAAATCCTCATAAGATCACAAACAACTGAAAATGGCTTAGACAAGATAACTGTATGGTGCAAAGCGTGGCAGTTGACTATAAATACTCAAAAGCGTAAGTACTAAAAGGAATCCTTTACATTTCGTTTACACGATAATTCACACAAAGTTAAAGGCTGTCAATTCAGATAAATAACTAGGAATTACAAATACGAGAACTTCAACTGGAACGATGCCAGAGATGATGATGTTTGGAAGGCGAATCAGAGAGCGCGTTTTATTGGAAGAACACTTAGAAAATGCCACAAGTCTTGTAAAAAGGCTGCCTACGATAAGCTTGTCCGTCCTCTCTTGGAGCACTCCAACACTGTATGGGATCCATACCAGAGTGAATTGATGGAGGACATCGAAAAAGTTCAAAAAAAGGCGACTCATGTTGTGATATAGCGAAATAGGAGAGAGTGTCATCGATATGAGTTCGGGTAGGAATCATTGAAGCAAAGGCATATTTCACTGCGGCGAAATATTTTCACGAAATTTAAATCATAAAATTTCTTCTCCTAGTGCGAAAATATGTTTCTCATATCAGACTACCATAAAGTGAACGAAATCAGAGTTCGCATGTAAAGATTTAAGTGTTCGCTTTTCCCGTGTACTCTTCGAGAGTGGAACGGTAGAGAGTAGTCTGACCGTGGATCGATGAACAATCTGCCAGGCACTTAAGTGTGAATTACAGAATAGTATTTTAGATGTACACTGGTATTACAAACTTAAAGACAAAAGTTACTGTCACATGATGTGTTACTGCTAAGTAACATAGGTCGATGGAACTTGAGCCATACACAGAAATAACTACCACTGAAACAAAAACTCAATGAGAAGAACAGAAATAACACCTTCATTTAAAGACAACAATTACACTCAAGTCACCGCAATTCATAATGGTCCCCTGGACACCACAAAATGCTGGAGTTGGTTTTCAATAGGTATGTGATCACCAAAGACGGCAACGCTTGTTCTGCAAAGTGCTCCCATGCTGTCGGGTTGGTAAGGAGTTCTTGTGGAAAGCCATTTCATTCATCCAGCAGGATGGTTGACAACTGCTAAATGGTGTACATGGTCGTACCGCAATATGTCTCCCCAACGCATCCCCTACATGTTCGATGGGATTTAAGTCGGGGGAACGGGCAGGCCAGGGGAAGGAGTGCAGTGTCACAATGAAGTTGACCGCTTAGTGTGCTGTCTTCAAAACTTTTGAGGTCAGTACGCCCACAACACATGGACCACCATAATGATTATTTTCGAGAATTTTCATGGTTGCGTGTCCCCATCGTTCGCCATATGAGGGTACGTTCAGAATCATGAAGAAAATTACCGATCAACGTTATTGTGACACTGTACTCCCTCCCAATGTGCATCTTTTCTAGGGATACATACAGCCCAGCAGCCTCAGATTTAGCGTGTAATATGCGTGATCTCTTGAAATTTATTGTGTTGAAATCTAAACTTTACGTCAGCTACTTGATATTTTGAATTATTTTGAAACAACGAAAATTTAATTTCTTTTGACTACATGATCTGTCACTATTATTGTGACTGCTACAGGTACGTGTTGTGCATGTTAGTGTGAACAACCTTCTCTGTATTGTTGTTGCTTGATAGTGTTATTCTTGGCTTCATTAGCAATCCTGATATACAGTCAAGATTATAATACACCATTTCGCTCACCTTTTGGAGGTCCTCATTATCCGCTATGATTTATTTCTGTAAATACACACAGAATCATGTTTTTGTCCTCGAAAAAGAAATAAAGCCTCAGTATCAGCTGGAGCTTTACTTAGCTGAGCCATAACAAACCCAAATCCCTAGCCCTTTGATCACTCAGCATTTTTGCAACCAGTTCTAAAATGTAGACTGTGAATTGTGAAAACCACAGCCAAGTTTACACACTGAACAATTTCAAATATTTTTTATAAATCTTTGCGTATGATAGATGTTAATGCACGTATGATCTACTAGATTTCGGGTATGCAGCGACAGAAACCCTATTTCTTCACCCGGTCTGTCGGCCGTGTATCGTCCGACCTTCTTCTGAGTGAGCCGATAGTCTGAAGTACAGCTCCCGCTCCGTTAAACCCATGGACGGCCACAGATACACAAACACCAGAGATTTTTTCCGGCGGCGGCATGGAACAATGCATAAATTGAGCCTGTGGTTACACGATTGATCCATGTTGGGATATCGATGTATCATTGGAAGCTGCGCTGTACCAAAGTCTTTAACACTACTTAAAAAATTTCCGGATTCCATGTTTTGTCGAGGCTGAGACTGCTACCTCTATTGACTAAATTCCTTAACAAACAAATTTCCACTACTTCTTTTACTACCGACTCCCATAAAGTTTAAGTTGACCAAAGAATTTCGATGTTTCATACAGCACAGGGTGATTGGTGTCATTGTGGTGCACCGCCATAGCCAGTTCAATCACTGTAAGAGCCGGAACTACCTTCGGTGATCCGTAAGGCTGCGGTTTACAAAAGCCCTGCGAATCTGGTGTTTTCTTCATCCAGCAGATGCCGCGAACAGGCCATGAAAGATGTAAATGAACCTTGCAGCACCGAGTTGAACGAGTGCTCGAAGGCTGTTCAAACTATATTCACAGGAAGTATTAGACTACAATACAAAGAAAGTGTGACACCCTTAATTCCACGTCTGAGGCCATCGTGCACATTTCTTGAATATTTGACCATCCAACATCAATTACGTAGAAGTAATCGGTAGTGGAAAAATATATACCTCTTATCTATACTAACCAATGATCATTCCATAGATTATTGGTGCTGGAATGTATGCCAAACCAGTCAACATCGCCTCTGCAAAAGCTACTGCCTGGGCTTTGTCAATCTCGTCCACGCACCTGAAAGAGAAATCTATTTTACTTTCACATGTTTTAGATTACTAGGTAACTCGGTCTCTTTGTTAGTAAGAAAGAGCGTGCAAGTTGTAAATGCACTGTAGAGTTTTAAACGTATATAAATTGAAAACACATATTATAAAGATGAATGTTTGTGTATGTGTTATACATCATCTTCACATCACTGGACCGATTTCAATCTAAATTGGTACACATATCACATACTCTACAGAAAGAATCGTTGTGGGGTAAGAAACACTTATCAAAAGTGGCAGGTCTGGCGGTGATAAACGAGTGTAGCCCACGACACACGAATAACCAGACTACATTCATTCAGTATTTGAGAATGAAAGCACTTACTGACTTGCAACGAACTTTACGCATCACTTAAAGCATTTATGAAATTTATCTCGCTGACAAAGCCCTTAACATGATGAAACAATTTCATCACTTACTACATTTTCGGTCTTCATGGACTAAAATTGCCGCATCAGGCATGACACTTCAATTTTTTACTTCTTTACTACTAACTGTATTCGCGATACATTTTGCATACGGTATTCATATACCATTGAATGGGCCTGCAAAATTATATCATAGTAGATACATATCTCAGGAGATATATTATCAGATGCGCTGAGTGTATGAAAAACTGCTGCATCATGCATGACATTTAAATTTATTACTTCTCGGGTATTAATTCTACTCGCAACACCTTGCGCAGACATCATACAAATATGCCGCTGATGCACCTATTAGATTATATAAATCATTGTACGATACATACTTCAGGATATATGACGTCATAAACACTGAGATGTTGAGAAACTGCTTGCGCAGACATCATACAAATATGCCGCTGATGCACCTATTAGATTATATAAATCATTGTACGATACATACTTCAGGATATATGACGTCATAAACACTGATATGTTGAGAAACTGCTGGGCGAAATTCGCTAGAGATACAGGTGTTCTATCTGAACAAATACGTGGAATATGCTTAATATGTGTGAAACATGTAAGACAAGTACATACATAAACAAAGCCACAGGTAAAAAGCTTTTGGATTGATTTCAGTCAAATTTGGTACAGATGCTACTTAGTATCTGGGAAGAGATGAGGGGTGGGATGATAACGGGAGAGATGGGCAGACAAATGGGGGGAAGAAGAGACGAACCCAGGTAGTGGAAAGAGGAGGCGGACAGAGAGAGGGGGGGGGGGCGGGAAATGAGCAGGAAGGGAAGAGGAGGATACGGAGAGAGAGAGGGGAAAGGAGGGGATGGGGAGAAGAAGGAAATAGGAAGAGATGGACAGAGTGGGAGAGGAGGAAGATACGGGCAGAGGCTGATGGAGGCGACGGACCGAGGGGATAGGAGGAGATGGACAGAGAGATGGGGAGGAGGGGATGGACGGAAATAGAGGGGGAGGAGGAGATGGATAAAGAGGGGGGAAGTGGAGATGAACAGAGGGAAGGGGAAGGAGGAGATGGATTAATATAACATTGGAACAGATACATACCCGGACAATGCTGGGTACTCAGCTAGTTTAAGAATAGAATCGTGTGCAAGAATAGTGCAGTGTGGCACATTTTGCGTCACCTTGCTGCACTCCGGCAGTCTTTTAACGTAAAACATTATTCGTGCAGACCCGTGAAAACTGCATGTGTCTCTGCTTGTTTAGTGCTGCCCTCTGGCAGTAATTCGGTCACTATTACAGCAGGCAATACAGACTGCCATATACAACATTATTCCACGCAATTTTACAAAATGTACCATACAGTGTAACTCGTGCACACTCTTCAATACGACTATCGGCTCCAAATGTGCTCCATTGGAGACAGATCTTGTATGTGACCGAGGTTTGTCCTACTGGAAAATACCCCCTGGAATGCTATTTATGAATGGCGGCACAAGAGGTCGAATCACCAGACTGACGTAAAAATTTGCAGATATGGTGCGTGATAATACCAAGAGAGGGCTCCTGCTGTCATACGAAATCGCACCCCAGACCATATCTTCAGGTGTATGCCCATTGTGTCTAGCATGCAGACAGCTTTGTTGCAGGCCACAAATGGCCTCCTCCTTACCAACACACGACCGTCACTGGCACCTATAAACATCAGCTCCCATCATATGACACAACAGAACTCCGCCATGCCCTCCAAAGAACTCTCGTTTGACAACACTGAAGTCGCAAATGGTGGTGGTTTTGGATCAGTGGAATTCACGTTGCAGGGAATCAGGCTCGAAGTGTCCTTGCAGTAATCGATTTGTAACAGTTCGTTTGGTCACGGTGGTGCCAATTGCTGTTCAGATTGCTACTGCAGATGCTGTACGATGCGCCAGAGCCATACGCCGAGCGTTATGGTCTTCTACATCTACATCTACATCTATACTCCGCGAGCCACCTTACGGTGTGTGGCGGAGGGTACTTATTGTACCACTATCTGATCCCCCCTTCCCTGTTCCATTCACGAATTGTGCGTGGGAAGAACGACTGCTTGTAAGTCTCCGTATTTGCTCTAATTTCTCGGATCTTTTCGTTGTGATCATTACGCGAGATATATGTGGGCGGTAGTAATATGTTGCCCATCTCTTCCCGGAATGTGCTCTCTCGTAATTTCGATAATAAACCTCTCCGTATTGCGTAACGCCTTTCTTGAAGTGTCCGCCACTGGAGCTTGTTCAGCATCTCCGTAACGCTCTCGCGCTGACTAAATGTCCCCATGACGAATCGCGCTGCTTTTCGCTGGATCATGTCTATCTCTTCTATTAATCCAACCTGGTAAGGGTTCCATACTGATGAGCAATACTCAAGAATCGGACGAACAAGCGTTTTGTAAGCTACTTCTTTCGTCGATGAGTCACATTTTCTTAGAATTCTTCCTATGAATCTCAACCTGGCGCCTGCTTTTCCCACTATTTGATTTATGTGATCATTCCACTTCAGATCGCTCCGGATAGTAACTCCTAAGTATTTTACAGTCGTTACCGCTTCCAATGATTTACCACCTATGGCATAATCGTACTGGAATGGATTTCTGCCCCTATGTATGCGCATTATATTACATTTATCTACGTTTAGGGAAAGCTGCCAGCTGTCGCACCATGCATTAATCCTCTGCAGGTCTTCCTGGAGTACGTACGAGTCTTCTGATGTTGCTACTTTCTTGTAGACAACCGTGTCATCTGCAAATAGCCTCACGGAGCTACCGATGTTGTCAACTAAGTCATTTATGTATATTGTAAACAATAAAGGTCCTATCACGCTTCCTTGCGGTACTCCCGAAATTACCTCTACATCTGCAGATTTTGTACCGTTAAGAATGACATGTTGTGTTCTTTCTTCTAGGAAATCCTGAATCCAATCACAAACCTGGTCCGATATTCCGTAAGCTCGTATTTTTTTCACTAAACGTAAGTGCGGAACCGTATCAAATGCCTTCCTGAAGTCCAGGAATACGGCATCAATCTGCTCGCCAGTGTCTACGGCACTGTGAATTTCTTGGGCAAATAGGGCGAGCTGAGTTTCACATGATCTCTGTTTGCGGAATCCATGTTGGTTATGATGAAGGAGATTTGTATTATCTAAGAACGTCATAATACGAGAACACAAAACATGTTCCATTATTCTACAACAGATTGACGTAAGCGAAATAGGCCTATAATTATTCGCATCTGATTTATGACCCTTCTTGAAAATGGGAACGACCTGCGCTTTCTTCCAGTCGCTAGGTACTTTACGTTCTTCCAGCGATCTACGATAAATTGCTGATAGAAAGGGGGCAAGTTCTTTAGCATAATCACTGTAGAATCTTAAGGGTATCTCGTCTGGTCCGGATGCTTTTCCGCTACTAAGTGATAGCAGTTGTTTTTCAATTCCGATATCGTTTATTTCAATATTTCAATATTCTCGCGGTAGTGCCACGTGGCCATCTGGAGCACGGTCTGCTTGTGGTTCAGCGTCGTCCGCCAACAGCTAGAGTAGCGACAAGCTGCCAGAGTGCCGTCTACTCTTTAATGAGGAATGCTCACAGCCAGAAGGTTCAATGTGGTGTAAGTGTGTGAAGCAAGCTTTTAACCATGCCACAGAGACACACTCGTGCTTCCCAGAGCCAACTGACTGGTTTCAGACTGTGGCCTTTCAACTGGCTGGAAGGTCCATTTAGAGAATTGCTACACAAGCTGAACGAGCTGCGTCAGTGGTGCTACAATGCTTATATCAGTAGTCAAGTGAATATTCTCATCCAGGTTCTGGACTTCACGCAGTAAAGACGTCAGCCAGAATCATCGTATTGTAAGCGTATCAGTGGCAGATACCAGAGCACAGTTAAGAGGTCTTTTTGGCCCAGGCATTTCAACATGAACAGTTGTGATCCAGTATTTAGCAGCGGAACTATGGGCATGCACACCTCTAGCCTGTCTTCCACATGTGCACGGCTTGACTGGTGCCATCAGAGGATCACTTGTGAAACGGAACGGCATGCCGTCGTCTTCAGCAATGGACTCAGATTCTGCGTGCAAGCAAGTGATGGTCGTTTGCATGCACGATGCAGATCTGCAGCGGATAGGCACTTGGTGCAGGGAGTGGCAACTGACCCTTAACATAGACAAATGTAATGTATTGCGAATACATAGAGAGAAGGATCCTTTATGGTATGATTATATGATAGCGGAACAAACACTGGTAGCAGTTACCTCTGCAAAATATCTGGGAGTATGTGTACGGAACGATTTGAAGTGGAATGATCATATAAAATTAATTGTTGGTAAGGCGGGTGCTAGGTTGAGATTCATTGGGAGAGTCCTTAGAAAATGCAGTCCATCAACAAAGGAGGTGGCTTACAAAACACTCGTTCGACCTACACTTGAGTATTTCTCATCAGTGTGGGATCCGTACCAGATCGGGTTGACACAGGAGATAGAGGAGATCCAAAGAAGAGCGGCGCGTTTTGTCACAGGGTTATTTGGTAAGCGTGATAGCGTTACGGAGATGTTTAGCAAACTCAAGTGGCAGACTCTGCAAGAGAGGCGCTCTGCATCGCGGTGTAGCTTGCTGTCCATGTTTCGAGAGGGTGCGTTTCTGGATGAGGTATCGACTGTATTGCGTCCACCTACTTATACCTCCCGAGGAGATCACGAATGTAAAATCAGAGAGATTCGAGCGCGCACGGAGGCTTTCCGGCAGTCGTTCTTCCCGCGAACCATACGCGACTGGAACAGGAAAGGGAAGTAATGTGAGTGGCACGTAAAGTGGCCTCCGCCACACACCGTTGGGTGGCTTGCGGAGTATAAATGTAGATGTAGATGTACACCTGCTGAGAGATATCTCGTTGAGTGCCTTCGTCCAAGACAGAGTGCCCCATGTGACGTTACACGTATTTCAGAGAGCTGATCAGCCACCCAGAATAGTATGAGGTAAGATGAATTTATTATGTGGTTTAACGCTAGCGATCCCATATCTCAGGCCGTGCCACGGCAGTTCAAGCTTCCAGATAGGTGACCGTTAAAAGCAATTATAGGCGCAAAGACCAGCAGCGTCGCCAGAAATGGGGAAAAACCCAGAAGGGGGATTTTGACAGCTGCCTGCCGCGTGGCCTTTGTGTAGGAGACAATGCTCCAAGACATGGCAGAGCGCTAGACAAGGTGAAAGATAGCTTCTTACACTTCTCTGACATTCAACAATAATTGACATCAAATATTAACGCAGATCTGAAGACACATGCGATCTCAGAAAAATGAGGCACATCCAGTTACACTACATTATCTCAATCTCTTTAAAACTACAGAAGTCAATACTTCACAGTGAATTAACATACTCATATTGAACCTCTGAATTAACATCTTTTTAAATGCTTCATTTCAACAAATACCAGATGATAGCATTGCACTGTAGCCATCCTCCCTGACAGCTCCATATCTGTACCTATTTTGTTTATTGTTTATTGATTCACAATACCTTTTATATCTTTTGTCATTACGCTAATGTTTGTTAGGACATCGTAATATCCACATTTACACAGCTAATGAATACAATGTGAATACGTCACATATTGTCAATTGTGGTTATTTAATGAACAGTTTCCTATTTTGCAAGTAATTTTATTTAAATGTTTACTGCAAGTGCTATTAAAAACTGTGCTAATTCAAAAACGGTAAATCGCGTTGTTGAGAAGAGAAACAAAAGACCTTGTGTCAAGAACAAACAGTTGTTTAAAAGATATTTAACAACAATCTGTTGTGATTTATCATGAGCACATGTGCAAGAATGGTGGCTTTTTTTATTTATAAACCGATTATTACTTATATTTACTGTAAATGATCTCAGTGTGACCGAATGCTTATAACATTTCTTCATTTAAATATGGTTGCAATATTTTAGTTTAGTACAGGAGGTGGTTAAGATGAGTCAAGTCATGTCTGTCGAACCTGAGAATGACGTATTTTTGGTGAAGATAGTCTTCAGCCAATGGAAAAGCAGACGGTAGCCAAACTATGGGAGTCAAATGGACACAGACCGCCGGCCGGAGTGGCCGAGCGGTTCTAGGCGCTAGTCTGGAACCGCGCGACCGCTACGGTCGCAGGTTCGAATCCTGATGACCTCAGAAGTTATGTCCCATAGTTCTCAGAGCCATTTGACCCATTTTTGAGACAGACCTTTTCAGTGGAGAGCTCAAGGGAGCGATTCTGGGCACTTCTACATTCGTTCTTAAAGAAGGTAGACCTGCCTATGATACAGTGTTTTATTTGGTCGTGTGGCTGCAACCATACTTTAACTTTGGAAGTGACTTTATATTTTGGGGTGTGTGAATGTACTCCACAGTAGGACTATTTCCTCTTGATTTGTGTAGCTGATAGTAGCCAGAGTGTGAGTTACTAATCTCTGCATCATGTGTGTTAATTCGTGAATTTCTGATCTGTTTCAAGCTGGTGAATATTTCGTGTACAGTGATTACGAAATGAAGTTTGTTTTTGCGTATCTTCGACGAATGTTTAATTTGGGAATTTTGTTAGCATTCTCGTAACACTCTCATCATAACTTTACTGCATCTGATAGTACTTTATGTCTGTATTCTCAGTGTATATTGTGGTACAAATTCCCGTTTATTTGTGATGTCATGTGTAGAATAAAAATTATTCAATATAATTCTATGTCATTTACTTCAACTACAGACGTTAGAACAGAACCCTTGTTATTAGATCATTCATCTAACTTTTATTTTGTATTTCTGTATATTTTATTAACTCGCAATTCTAGCCAGTGTGTAGGCTATTTGACTGTAGGATTATAGTTACATATTATTATTTATAGAGAATTAGTTGCGGGGAATGAAAAGAGGCTAGCGCGCCTCGGTCCTGTGACCACATAGAGCTATTCTCTTCGCAGAGCAGTGCATAGCCCAAGTACCTAAGGTGCTAGTAGCCACAGGCAAAGCCGCAACTTGTTCTCCCACGTGGGATGTTGTTTAGAAGAGCAACTCAATAGGTACCGTCACAAATTGGGTATTATCGTCCAGGATGCGAGTCTAATCCCTTTTAATTGCGAATTTTTTCTTGCAATATTTTGTTATTCACGTCCGAGATCTGTTGCATGATAGCCAGTTTGAGTGGGGCGCAGAGTATACGATTTCGCAGCAGCTGCGTGCGTGAGAATCGGCAGCAAAAGCTGGGTGAGGGGTAGTTCGACGCAGAACTTCAAGAAGGAAAAAGAAAGCTACGCAGAGGCGTGCTGAGTTCGAATCTCCAGCGGCCCGCAGCAGCCTAGACCTCGATAGCGCCATAGCAGGAGTGGCGGCGAAGACAATGCGGGCTCAGCGCCGACTTCTAACTCAGCAGCATCGACACTTTCGGCAGCAGCAGTACAGCAGAAGGAGCCTGCATGGCCGACAAATTAAGCAGTTGCGCCAATAGAGTTAACATATGTGAACCCGCAGAGTTACCGTCAGCAATGGAGCTTCCAAGATTAAGCCGTCACCCAGAATGTATGTTTCGGATAATGTTACTAGACGAGGTAGTCCAAAATCTTGGCGTGGTGGTAGGGATCTTGATAGGAACGATATTAGTGGGGCCGGTAGTCGAAGAAAGGAGATTTCGAGTGATTCAATGGCGTGGTTAAGGGGAAATTCTGACAAACTTGAACTCTAAAATGAGGGTACTGGGTACAGAGATATCTTCAATGGAAAGAGAGAGGTTCAGTACAGGCAAGTGTGGCAGGAAGTGTAAAAGGCGAGGCGAGGAAAATTAAATCTACTATAGAAGGGGTGATAGACTCAAAATTAGAATCTATAGGGGCAAATGTGGGCATAACTCCTGAAAAGGTTGGCCTGCTTAGCACCAGGGTCGACACCGTGGAAAAAGATATCGGTGACAAGTTGGAAAAGATACACAACGAGCTGGGTGACGATATTAAGAACTGTGTGCTGAGGCAAAATTTGCTTGAAGAAGTGAGCACTAGGTTTGACAGTATTTTGTCCGCTAGAGTGGTTGTGTGTGAGAAAGAAGAGCATCAGAATAGAGAACATTTTTAATCGTTATTACTTAAAGAAGCAATGCAGCATGAGCAGCAATTTAAACACATGGGGACCGAATGAAATTCCTTATCAGCATATCAAGCACAACTATGATAGGTGCTCTATGGTTTAATTCAGGAGCGCCAAAGTGTTTTGCATATAATGGAAAATACCATCCAGTTGATTTTCTTGCTGCGTGTAGAGAAAGTTTCTGAGAGGAAATTCTGAAGGGGTAAAGATTAAATTAATTAAAAGACATCTTGAGGGCAGTGCACAATCCTGGGAAAAATTAGATTCATTTACTACCTGTGAAGTGTTTGAGAGTTGTTTGCTGAACATTCTGGAGTGAATCAACGCAAAACACGACTTCAGAATGAATTCCCAAACGGAGAAATGCCTCTTATATCTTTTTCACTATGCAAATGTTCGTAGACTATTGGGAATATTGTAATGTATACATTTACACAGCCAATTAATATAGCGTGAAATACCACACATATTGTCGTACTTTTGTAGTTATTACAGTTTACTATTTTGCCAGTAAATTTATTTAAATGTTGATTACAAGTGTTATTAAAAACTGTGCTGATTTCAAACTAGTGAATCGCGAGTGTTAGTGGACACCACAGTTGAAAAGAAATACAAAATACATTTGTGAAGAAGGTATAAATAATTGTTTAAAATGTATTTAACGACAATCTGTTGTCATTTACCATGAATACATGTGCAAGAATGCTGGCTTATTTCTTTAAAAACCAATTACTGTATTTGTTGTAAGTGATCTCAGTGTAACCGAATACTTACGGTTTCTTCATTTAAATATTGTTGCAATATTTTAGTTTAGTTCAGGAAGTGGTCAAGATGGATCAGATCATGTCTGTTGAATCTGAGAACGATGCATTTTTGGTGAGGATGCCCTTCAGCCAATGGGAAAGCAGACAGTAGCGGAACACTACGGGAGTGGCTCGGAGACTGAGACTTTTCGAATGAAGGGCTCAGGGGAGCGATTGTGGCCACTTCTACGTTCGTTCTTAAAGAAGGCAGACCTGTCTGTGGTATAATGCTTTATTCAATTGTATGACTGATAGATTCTGGGCGGTGAACGGCCGCTACTATACTTTAACTTTTGGAGGGACGTCGTTTTTCGAGAGGTGTGAATGTGCTTCAGAGTAGGACTCTTGACTATTTCCGTAACTGAGAATGTTTTACTATTCTTTGTATCACGTGTGCTGATTTGTGAATCATCATATTGAACTCTGAACTGTTCTGAACTGGTGGAAATTTCGTGTATTATGATTACGAAATAAACTTTATTTTCACATATCTTCGGTGACTGTTTAATTTGAGGATTTCGCTACCAATGTCGTAACGCTATCAACGTAACTTTACTGCAATTGATAGGAGTATTTTCTGTCTGTATTTTGTCTGAATACTGTAGGACCACTTCCCGCTTATTTGTGATATCCGTTCATTGATAATCATTATTCAACATATTTCTCTGTAGTCTACATCAATCAGAGATGTTAAAACACAACCCTTGTTATTAAACTATTCATTTAACTTGTTTTTTGGGTTTCTGTGTATTTTATTAACTCGCAATTCCAGCCAATGCATAGACTATTTAACTGCAGGACCACAGCTACACGTCATTATTTATAGCGAATTAGCTGCAGGATATGAAAGCAGTCGTACGTGGCTCGACCCTAGACTACGTCGAGCTATTCTTTTTAAACAGAGCCGCGCATAGGCCAAGTACCTAAAGTACGAGTAACCACAGGTAAAGATGGAACTTGTTTTCTCGCATGGGAGACTGTTTAAAAGAGCAACTCTAGCCAGCAGTAACTGCTAGTTACCGTCGCACCCATCCCAGGGGTTATGGTATGGGGTGCGATAAGCTACAACTGTTGTTCACATTTGGTGTTCCTAGAGGGGAAGTTAAACAGCACCTATGTGCAGAATGTTCTTAGATACGTTCTTTTGCCGTGTTTGCAGCAGGAAGTTTCTATGTTGTTCCAACAGGATAATGTTCGACCACATACCGCCCGTGAAACTAAACATGTCCTGCAAGACACGCAGCAGATTCTCTACCCAGCTCGATCTCCAGACCTGTCTGAAAATGAGCATTTGTGGGATATGATGGGCAGTATTCGCCTTCAGAACGATCGACTGGATGCCGGAGATATTTCCCGCATTTCCGTCCCTGAAGGCATACTAATATGGGTGTTCCACCGTGGGTTGGTACCTCAGAACTGCATGTGCTATTGATCTGTATATGTAATCACTTCATGTTCTCGATATACACTGTTGCAACAATAAATGCCAAGTGAAGAAGACGAAGTAAATATTCCAGAATTCGAGTAGAACAGCTGCCAACATGAGTAACGTAGAAATAAATATCCTCGGAGTAGTGAAGCAGCTTAAAACACTTAATAAAAGCAAGTCTCCTGGTTGCGTGCTTTCAAACAATAATGAATGAAATGAATGGCCCTCAACCACCTACCCTCCGACTCCGAGTTGCAATATTAAAACTCTTGGCTGGTTTCGTTGTCTAGGGGCTGGGATACGTAGTTGCCGTATTACAGGCCAAATACTGCTGCGTCTACAGTATACAATATGAATATACACATGAATCGAATGGTCGAAGCTCCTATCACTCGGCAATTACGAATTTAGAATGTAACAAAGACGTTTATAAATGAAAGTTTGCAATTAAATAATATCTGCAGGTACTTTCTTAACAATTTGAAATGATGAGCACGACAGTAGTACTTTTGAGAATGCGGTATATTTCTGCAAAACACTTATTGGCGTCGATGGTCCAGCAATTAAATAAAATATAAGTTGAATAACAGGGAAACAATAGATTCCTACAGCATGTAATTAGTTATGAACAACCACACAGCTCGCGAGATATTCACTTCTAAACGCACACTCCGTCTTCACTGTAGAGGCCACGCAAATTTCACAAGTTCACAAGTCGGCACTACGAAGTACTTCTATCTCTCGCGACCACGCGCAAACCGCTCCACTCTCTCCAAGTCTCTCTCGCGACCATCGCGCCGTCGCGTCCAGCCCTTTTCCGTCCTGCGAGAGTGTCCCTCGCGCCACACTCCCCAGAACTACCCCCGTGTCCTCTTTCGAAAAACCTCCTTCCCCACTTCCATACAGTCTCACCTTTAACGAGCGCTGTGATTGGCTAGAGCGCTCCCTCCATCTCTCCAAGCTAATGTACACTCACAAACATATTTAAGCACATACAAAAAAATAAATATTCCTACGGCTGGACCATAAACACGCTCTAACACACATTGATAAATACATAAACAAATTAAATAAACATATATCAAAGGAATAGTAACAAAAGGTAGGCCAGTAGCCTAATGTCTCTGTGCTTTCTAAAACACGGTAAATATTTAACCAATTTCTTCATGAATAGTATATATTGGATATAAACAAAGGCATAGATGAATAAATATGTTTATAAGCATGCTGCTACCGTTTTTCCGTGTAACTGTGGAGTACTTATGGCCTGACGCGATCGATAGTAATCGGCTACTGTGACCTCCAATAACTCATGTACTATTTAAGTTACATGTCTGTAATTCATACCAATTTAGGTTTACACTAATAGCTTTCTAAAGCCACGGCGATTGACAAAATCGGATGAAGCGTTTATATTTTGAAAATTCGTTTCTGGGTGTTACTTGTATAATTTCCCGTCGGATAGTAAACTTTAAGCTAAAAGAGATATTAAAAATCTGATTACACCATCAGAATTGTCGTGCAAGAAATAGTGATGTACATGTTTCTGGAACACATGAGGCAATACTGACCTTACGACTAATCTTAGAAGAAAGATTAAGGAAAGGCAAACCTACGTTTCTAGCATTTGTAGACTTAGAGAAAGCTTTTGACAGTGTTGACTGGAATACTCTATTTCAAATTCTAAAGGTGGCAGGGGTAAAATACAGGGAGCGAAAGGCTATATACAATTTGTACAGAAACCAGATGGCAGTTATAAGAGTCGAGGGACATGAAAGGGAAGCAGTGGTTGGGAAGGGAGTAAGACAGGGTTGTAGCCTCTCCCCGATGTTATTCAATCTGTATATTGAACAAGCAGTAAAGGAAACAAAAGAAAAATTTGGAGTAGGTATTAAAATCCATGGAGAAGAAATAAAAACTTTGAGGTTCGCCGATGACATTGTAATTCTGTCAGAGACAGCAAAGGACTTGGAAGAGCAGTTGAACGGAATGGATGGTGTCTTGAAGGGAGGATATAAGATGAACATCAACAAAAGCAAAACGAGGATAATGGAATGTAGTCGAATTAAGTCGGGTGATGCTGAGGGAATTAGATTAGAAAATGAGACACTTAAAGTAGTAAAGGAGTTTTGCTATTTGGGGAGCAAAATAACTGATGATGGTCGAAGTAGAGAGGATATTAAATGTAGACTGGCAATGGCAAGGAAAGCGTTTCTGAAGAAGATAAATTTGTTAACATCGAGTATAGATTTAAGTGTCAGGAAGTCATTTCTGAAAGTATTTGTATGGAGTGTAGCCATGTATGGAAGTGAAACATGGGCGGTAAATAGTTTGGACAAGAAGAGAATAGAAGCTTTTGAAATGTGGTGCTACAGAAGAATGCTGAAGATTAGATGGGTAGATCTCGTAACTAATGAGGAAGTATTGAACAGGATTGGGGAGAAGAGAAGTTTGTGGCACAACTTGACCAGAAGAAGGGATCGGTTGGTAGGACATGTTCTGAGGCATCAAGGAATCACCAATGTAGTAATGGAGGGCAGCGTGGAGGGTAAAAATCGTAGGGGGAGACCAAGAGATGAATACACTAAGCAGATTCAGAAGGATGTAGGTTGCAGTAGGTACTGGGAGATGAAGAAGCTTGCACAGGATAGAGTAGCATGGAGAGCTGCATCAAACCAGTCTCAGGACTGAAGACCACAACAACAACAACATGTTTCTTTTTGAGGTATCATGATTCATCTGGCTACTATTGATTTCTATACTAACTGTGAAATGTCTGCCATTACGGTTTCACAAAGTGCGCCATCTCTGGCACTCCCGGCATAGACACCTCCTTCGTCGACACAAAGCACCGTCCTCGTCCTAGCGGAATTCCCAGCCACACGGCTGGACCATGCTCTGGGGCTACCCCTCTCGTCCGGCTAACGTTTGTCACCACGTGTTTGCTGCCGGGCCGCGGCTTTGGCGAGCGTCCTGTGCGGCCGCCCCAGTTCCGAACATATAATATTTCCAGGGCGCCACAACTCACCCGTTACCTCACATTATCCAGCCTGTATATCAGTCAGGTTCCTTTCGGAGTATGCTGATGCATTAGCTCCATTCTTAACAATCATATACAACCGTTCGCTCGACGAAATATCCGTACCAAACGATTTGAAAGTTGCACAGGTCACACAAACATTCAAGAAAGGTAGTAGGAGTAATCCACTAAATTACAGGTCCATATCGTAACGTCGATATGTAGCAGGATTTTAGAACAAATATTGTGTTCGAACATTCTGAATTACCTCGAAGAAAACGGTCTATTGACACACAGTCAACATGGGTTTAGAAAACATCTTTCCTGTGGAACACAACTAGCTCTTTATCACATCAAGCGTTGAGTGCGATTGACAAGGGATTTCAGAACGATTCCGTATTTTTGGATTTCCGGAAGGCTTTTGACACAGTAGCACAGGAGCGGCTCGTAGTGAAATTGCGTGCTTATGAAATGTCGTCTCAGTTATGTGACTGGATTTGTGATTTCCTGTCAGAGATGTCACAGTCACGTAGTAATTGACGTAAAGTCATCTAGTAAAACAGAAGTGATTTCTGGCGTTCCCCAAGGTAGTGTTATAGGCCCTTTGCTGTTCCTTATCTACACTCCTGGAAATGGAAAAAAGAACACATTGACACCGGTGTGTCAGACCCACCATACTTGCTCCGGACACTGCGAGAGGGCTGTACAAGCAATGATCACACGCACGGCAGAGCGGACACACCAGGAACCGCGGTGTTGGCCGTCGAATGGCGCTAGCTGCGCAGCATTTGTGCACCGCCGCCGTCAGTGTCAGCCAGTTTGCCGTGGCATACGGAGCTCCATCGCAGTCTTTAACACTGGTAGCATGCCGCGACAGCGTGGACGTGAACCGTATGTGCAGTTGACGGACTTTGAGCGAGGGCGTATAGTGGGCATGCGGGAGGCCGGGTGGACGTACCGCCGAATTGCTCAACACGTGGGGCGTGAGGTCTCCACAGTACATCGATGTTGTCGCCAGTGGTCGGCGGAAGGTGCATGTGCCCGTCGACCTGGGACCGGACCGCAGCGACGCACGGATGCACGCCAAGACCGTAGGATCCTACGCAGTGCCGTAGGGGACCGCACCGCCACTTCCCAGCAAATTAGGGACACTGTTGCTCCTGGGGTATCGGCGAGGACCATTCGCAACCGTCTCCATGAAGCTGGGCTACGGTCCCGCACACCGTTAGGCCGTCTTCCGCTCACGCCCCAACATCGTGCAGCCCGCCTCCAGTGGTGTCGCGACAGGCGTGAATGGAGGGACGAATGGAGACGTGTCGTCTTCAGCGATGAGAGTCGCTTCTGCCTTGGTGCCAATGATGGTCGTATGCGTGTTTGGCGCCGTGCAGGTGAGCGCCACAATCAGGACTGCATACGACCGAGGCACACAGGGCCAACACCCGGCATCATGGTGTGGGGAGCGATCTCCTACACTGGCCGTACACCACTGGTGATCGTCGATGGGACACTGAATAGTGCACGGTACATCCAAACCGTCATCGAACCCACCGTTCTACCATTCCTAGACCGGCAAGGGAACTTGCTGTTCCAACAGGACAATGCACGGCCGCATGTATCCCGTGCCACCCAACGTGCTCTAGAAGGTGTAAGTCAACTACCCTGGCCAGCAAGATCTCCGGATCTGTCCCCCATTGAGAATGTTTGGGACTGGATGAAGCGTCGTCTCACGCGGTCTGCACGTCCAGCACGAACGCTGGTCCAACTGAGGCGCCAGGTGGAAATGGCATGGCAAACCGTTCCACAGGACTACATCCAGCATCTCTACGATCGTCTCCATGGGAGAATAGCAGCCTGCATTGCTGCGAAAGGTGGATATACACTGTACTAGTGCCGACATTGTGCATGCTCTGTTTCCTGTGTCTATGTGCCTGTGGTTCTGTCAGTGTGATCATGTGATGTATCTGACCCCAGGAATGTGTCAATAAAGTTTACCCTTCCTGGGACAATGAATTCACGGTGTTCTTATTTCAATTTCCAGGAGTGTATATTAACGATTTGGGAGACAATCTCAGCAGCCGTCTTCGGTTGTTTGCAGATGACGCTGTCGTTTATCGATTAATAAATCATCAGAAGATCAAAACAAAGTGAAAAACGATTTAGAAAAAATATGTGAATGGTGCGAAAAGTGGCAGTTGCCCTTCGGTTACACGATAAATCAGTCTAATCTAAAAGCAATAAATCCAGCTAAATACCTAGGTATTACAATTACGAACAACTTAAATTGGAAGGAACACATAGAAAATGTTGTGGGGAAGGCTAAGCAAAGACTGCGTTTTATCGACAGGACACTTAGAAAATGTAACAGACCTACTAAGGAGACTGCCTACACGACGCTTGTCCGTTCTCTTTTAGAATAGTGCTGCGCGGTGTGGGGTCCTTACCAGATACGGCTGACGGAGTATATCGGAAAAGTTCAAAGAAGGGCAGCCCGTTTTGCATTTGCGCGAAATATGTGAGAGAGTGTCATAGAAATGATACAGGATTTGGGCTGGAAATCGTTAAAAGAAAGGCCCTTTTCGTTGCGACGGAATCTTCTCACGAAATCCAAATCACCAACTTTCTACTGCGAATGCGAAAATATTTTTTTGACACCGCGATAAAATAAGGGAAATCAGAGCTCGTACGGAAAGATATAGGTGTTCATTCTTTCTGCACGCTATAAGAGATTGGAATAATAGAGAATTGTGAAGGTTGTTCGATGAACCCTCTGCCAGGCACTTAAATGTGATTTGCAGAGTTTCCATGTAGATGTAGAACCAGAAACTTGTAAAAAGGTGTACATTTTTTATTTCTTTTTATTTTTATTTTTTATTTTTTATTTTATTTTTTATTTTTTTGACATTGCATGTTAATGGAATATGCTGTGCCGGATCTCGAAATCTGAACTTTACGTTCGCGGGAAAACATGTCACGTTGTATAAAATGCATGCAGAAAGTGACTTGTAGGAGTGAAAGGTAATGATGATATCGAAAAGTATGTGATGGGATCTGTGTCGTTGTCAGCTGCACTTGGGGACAGTCCCATAGTCCGCGTTCGACTCCATGCTTCAGTCCAGTGCACAATTTTAATCTGCAAAGATTACATTAAAAACGTATCATTATATTAAATTACATTAAAAGGTATTACTTCCAACTCAGCAAAGTCATTAGATCTAACAATACGGAGAGCTCAAAAGGTATTACTTCCAACTCAGCAAAGTCATTAGATCTAACAATACGGAGAGCTCAATGCGCTCACATCAGATAAATCTAGGGTTCTATTCGTTCCACTTAGACTTCGTGTATCGTTATAAGATGCCGGGCATTCGTCTGTTATTATCAGTTTACGTGCATGAAATAACATTTGTTCACGTCAAAGATAAAATTGCAGAAACATTACAATTATTTTAAATATTAGTATAGCTCAAGCGATTATTCAGAAACACGGATAATTTGTAATGAAATTTTTATTTGAAATGTTAGGTGAACTGTGTAACGCCATTCAGGATGAGACGAATATAAATTATGTATTTCGGTAGAAACGCTTAAGGCTGCAAGCAAAATAATACAAAAGGAATTTGCAAATTAGATTACGGAGCTCCAACGAATGAAATTCCCCAAAACTAGAACAATGTTGCACAAAAGACTACCTATGTAACACAAACATTCAATGTCTTATATCGTTGTGGGTTTAACAACAGTCTCTGAGCGGTCACAAGCGAATAACACTCTCATTTCTTGAGCAGAAATGTTTTGTGCGAACCACGCCACTGTGTTTGCTTACATTAATTCAGCACAGGGTATAAAATGTAACTGCCGTGTATAGTGTTAAATGCAAACGAAGTGTATGATCTGTTTTCATAGTTCCCGACGAGGGATCTTGTTCATACGTACATGTAAGAATATGTAACACGCTCTAAGACTGGAATTAACGGCACACCGCAAAGGAATTATTCGAATAGGACGGAAATCGGTAGATGTGATGTACGTATACAGGCAAATAAATGACTACAATTTCAGAAAAAATTGATGATTTACTCAAGAGAAAGAGCTTCACAAATTGACCAACTCAGTAACGCTTTGGTTCACCTCTGGCTCTTAAGCAAGCAATTATCCGGCTTTGCTTTGACTGACGGAGTTATTGGATGTCCTCCTGAGGGTAATCGTACCAAATTTTGTCTAACTGACGAGTCGATGGCCGAAGTCCCGAGCAGGTTGGAGCGCTCTTCCCACACTGTCGCACATGTCCCCTATTGGGGACAGATTCGGTGATCTTGCTGGCGGAGATATGGTACGGCAAGCAATTACACAAGCAGTAGAAATTCTTGCCGTGTGGAAGTGGGAATTATCTTGCTGAAATGTAAGCCTAGGATGGCTTGCCGTGAAGGGCAACGAAACGGGGCGTAGAATATCGTCGATGTACCGTTATGTTTTATGGATGCTGCGGATGACTGTCAAAGGGGTCCTTCTATGAAAAAAAGGCACTTCAGACCATTACTCCTGGCTGTCACACCCTTTGGCGTGCGACAATCAGGCTGGTATCCCACCGGTGTCCGGGATATCTTCAGACACGTCTTCGGTCTGGAATCTCATTAACTGGAGTAGAATTACCTTCAGTGATGAGTCCCACTTTGAGCTGAGCCCCGATGTCCTGCGAAGGCGTGTCTGGAAGCGCCCCAGTCACTGATCCTCCGCCATGCGACCCGACAACCAGGACTGATGGTGTGGGGTACCATTTCTTCTGTTAGCAAGACCTGTTTGCTTGCCATCCGCGGCACCCTTACAAAACAGCGGTACATCGAAGATATTCTACGCCTCGTCTTGCTGCCCCTGATTGCAAGCCAACTCGGGATTTTGACGCCAATTGGACAGAATTTGGCCCGATGTCCCTCAGGACGACACTCAAGAAGTTTTTAAATCAATGCCAAGTCGAATAACTGCTTTCATAAGGTTCAGAAGTAGACCAATGCGTTATTGACTTGCTTAATTTGTGAAACTCTTTCTGTTGGATAAATCATCCAATATTTCTGATATTATAATCATTTGTTTCTTTTTACATGTACATCACTTCCACCTATTACTGTCGCATTCGTGTAATTCCTTCGTGGTGTGTCGTAGAGTGTATTTACCACCTACCTTCGCCAACTCGTATCCTACACCAATTCATCCACTTCCCACACCTTCTTTTCTTGGAGCACCTGCGGATCAAATGCATTAGTCGCAAAATCGACTCCGGCACTCAGTATACCAACCAACCAGTTACCCTGCTGCATCATTACACCTGTATACCAGCTTTCATGCACCTTCATGCAGTACCCACCCTCTCCCACTGGAAATTCAACCAACCCCCACTACGCAACGATGAAATCCGTCCTGATGTATGCCCTTTCCATCCTAGTCACAACTCCCCATCTCTCACCACCCACTTCCCAGCCATCCCCTTCCTCCCCCTCGATGACTTTCAGTGGTTACCCATGGTACCAAAAATGGTTCAAATGACTCCAAGCACTATTGGACTTAACATCTGGGGTCATCAGTCACCTAAACTTAGAACTACTTAAACCTAACTAACCGAAGGACATCACACACATTCATGCCCGAGGAAGGATTCAAACCTGCGACCGTAGCACCAGCGCGGTTCCGGACCCCGTGTTACCACAAGCCCTATAGTCGTTCTCACGAATCAACTTCCGTCATGATCATGATTATTAGCGTGATTTACCACCATGACCATTATGTCATAGCAGCTTTATTACCGTTAATGATTATACAGGGTTATTACAAATGATTGAAGCGATTTCACAGCTCTACAATAACTTTATTATTTGAGATATTTTCACAATGCTTTGCACACACATACAAAAACTCAAAAAGTTTTTTTAGGCATTCACAAATGTTCGATATGTGCCCCATTAGTGATTCGGCAGACATCAGGCCGATAATCAAGTTCCTCCCACACTCGGCGCAGCATGTCCCCATCAATGAGTTCGAAAGCATCGTTGATACGAGCTCGCAGTTCTGGCACGTTTCTTGGTGGAGGAGGTTTAAACACTGAATCTTTCACATAACCCCACAGAAAGAAATCGCATGGGGTTAAGTCGGGAGAGCGTGGAGGCCATGACATGAATTGCTGATCATGATCTCCACCACGACCGATCCATCGGTTTTCCAATCTCCTGTTTAAGAAATGCCGAACATCATGATGGAAGTGCGGTGGAGCACCATCCTGTTGAAAGATGAAGTCGGCGCTGCCGGTCTCCAGTTCTGGCATGAGCCAATTTTCCGCGGGCTACGCTTGAAACTTGCCCGCACGCGTTCAACCGTTTCTTTGCTCACTGCAGGCCGACCCGTTGATTTCCCCTTACAGAGGCATCCAGAAGCCTTAAACTGCGCATACCATCGCCGAATGGAGTTAGCAGTTGGTGGATCTTTGTTGAACTTCGTCCTGAAATGTCGTTGCACTGTTATGACTGACTGATGTGAGTGCATTTCAAGCACGACATACGCTTTCTCGGCTCCTGTCGCCATTTTGTCTCACTGCGCTCTCGAGCGCTGTGACGGCAGAAACCTGAAGTGCGGCTTCAGCCGAACAAAACTTTATGAGTTTTTCTACGTGTCTGTAGTGTGTCGTGACCATATGTCAATGAATGGAGCTACAGTGAATTTATGAAATCGCTTCAATCATTTGTAATAGCCCTGTATTTTAAATGTAAAATAAAATCATGTAAAAAGCTTTAAAAATCCACCAAATTGCATTTTAAAAAATGGTTAATTTTTATCTCCTTTTATATACTTCAAAACTTATATTAGATGCGTAAAACCCTTGGCTGAATAGCGGTTTTATCTGGGTGCGTCCCGCCCCTTCACGGGGAATTAAAGTAACAACAAAAGAAAAAAGTAATATTCTGAAGACGACACGTTAATCAGAAATATCTAAGAAGTACACATTTCGTAAATAATGTTGCACGCCGCGGTGTTTTTCACATATGGTCACATTATGCTGTTCATTTAACCTTTTATACATTTTATTTTCATTTTCCTTGTTACACGACATAATGACTCAAAAGCCAAAATCGTAATAGTGGAAATAACGAAAAAGTATAGAGTCAAATGGTGACTGTCATCATTAAAGATGGTATAATTTTTCTGCTGCAGAACGCAAGATACTAAAAATTAGCCCCCTCTCTGCCAAGCACAAAATATTCATTAGTACTATCACTAACTGCATAAAGGAATATTGAGTTCTAAGTAAACGAAGAAACTATCTAGCCTTAGAAGTATATGCAGCACAACTGACTACTTAGAAGTAGTGAATCAAATTACAAATCACGTAATAACTGTTAACTGCTTGTTTTACTAGGGTTTCTTTGATTTTGAAAAAGGAATTAAATTACTGGAGTGAGTTCGCGATCATTATGCATTTTTTTTCGAGCAGTAGTGTCCATATAGCTTAATGATAGTTATGTAGTAAAAATGGAAATTTTTACAAGATATGAAGAGCCAGGAGAAAGTACCAGTTACGTCAATTATTATGAGACTTAAAAAAACGATTTTAATGTATGAATGTGATAACGTCAATATATAAGAACATAAAATACTTTTTATTTCATAAAATAAAAGTCTCGGAAGCATCTAATGTGCAAATAGCTTTATTGGCATCCCGAGTGTTCCCACAAGGAAGTTAATTCCCAAAATCGAGTCAAAACTCGCACTGCAAGTGAAAAGAAACACGTAAGTCAAGCGAAACAGACGCAATAATTCCACTATAATCTCGACTAAACGAATTTATGGTTGTGATATTACAGCGATAGTATACATGTAGTGAATATTTAGCTGTGCTGCAGCTGATTGAAGAACTCCATAGCATCAGGACGGAAAAACTTAATCAATCATTATAGGTATTTTAGTCTGGGAATTGGAACGAGACCTAGAAAAAAGTACAGGTTTGTTCCCGTTAGATAACAGTAACTGGAAGAAAACTACAAAGCTGTTGTGCACTAGACAAGTAAGAAATTATGCAGTCAAATATATTATGGACAGTTAAAACAGCCTATTTGTGGGATGACATTTTCATGGTTTTCTTATGAAGCCAGTTTGCTTCCTTTGTGATAACTCGTTTGATATTTAAGGATAAGGCAGCGTCTGGAGTAAGTTGATGATATCTTAATAGGTCGAGTTTTTAAAAGGCATTATGAAGCGTTCTTTGAATCCAAGAGTGTTTTTCATTTCTGGATTATCACAGACCACAGTCAAAGGAGACGGCTTGTATCTGGATGCTTCGATCTTTTCTTGGAAATCTTCAGGTGTTTCCATTAGTGCCTTTGCGCTCCATGATCCAAAATTTTTATCGCACTCGAAGTTCGGAAGACCATGCACAGGGAATGTAACCTTGATCTTCTTCAGTCTACTAATTTGACAGTGTTATAAAATGAATGATGTGGAAGGCGGCAAAGTTTTTATTTTGACCACTACAAAATGTACAAAAGGTCCCACGGGGAATGGTCAGTATTTGTGGAGATGACAGGAACGACCATTCGAAGCAAAAAATTGCAGTAAACATGAGCTGTAGAACGCATACCTTAAGAGCAACGAGCACTTACACATATTCGCTACTGTGAAACGTTTTTTTCTACTGAACACGTGCTCATATCTCTTAAGGTATGCATTCTAGAGCACATGGTTACTACACTTTTTTGATTCGAATGATCGTTCCTGTAAAATTCCTAAATACTGACCATTCCTTCTCTTTAGTGTCCTAATCCTAGGTATTTGCGATGAACTGAGAGAGGAATGACGTCACTTTTGCGCTTTTCTTCCCATTCATAATAAAGATAGAGTATTTACCTGTTGCAAGAACTTGCGTACTAAACGAATACATAGCATACCCCCTTTCTTTTTATTTTTTTCCTTGCCTCCAATTTACTGGTGGGGGAAGGGGGGGGCGTTGGAGAAGGTACATCAGAATTTCAGAATACTGTTTGCTCTAAGCTCTCGTAGCCGTATGAGTCACCACTTATTTACCTCTTCTTTGCCCTGAAAAATTAACTTACCTGCTTCTTTCCCCTCACAGTAACACCTTGGATGTTCATATCTCTGAACTCGCTGTATATTTCTTTGTTCAGTTTAAGCCTCTCAGCTGATGCATATGACGAGTGTAAATCGAGTTGTAGCAATAACTCACTTTCGTAAAAAAAATGACTTACCATGTTTGTTTCCCCCTTGACCTATATTGAAGAATAGGTGCATCAGTGTCACAACTGCCATTACAGTTCTTCAGTACAGTAAACCATTGGCAACTGAAAAAGGAATCAGACAGACAGCTTCAACTACTGTCAAAAGATGTAGTGAATATCTTCAGATCAATGAACTGAGAAAAGAAAGAGTAATTACGGATAAGTACAACCATTAGATACTTCTACACTTTGTTCCTGACATTTCACTTTTTGGTTGTGCTATGCACAAGCTTCAACAGGTAAAGGAAAGTAACAGAGAATATTCAAAATTAAACGTGAAAATAAATTACTATCAGACTCAAAAAATGAGCTGTAAACTAATAGGTAAGAAAATAACAGTCAAGTAACTGCAGCAATTGATTTTTGGTATCTGAACAGAGAAAGTGAATGGACGGAAACAGAAATAAACGGAAGAATAAGAGTAGCATGGACAGTTATAGGCAATCCAGATAACGCTTTCAAAATAAAGCTTCTGTTGTGTTGCTCAGTGCTCTAACTTGTTTGTGTGAGAGATGGAAATTAAATTCGTCACCCCTCAAAAACTCAGTTTTTTTTCAACGGAGAGAAGCATATTGGAAATTAGTAGAAGAGACAGAGAAGGAGATAAATGTATGAGAAAAACAGTGGAAGACACAGTTATGAACGCAATGAAAATAAAATTAAGGTGGGCAGGGCAAAGATCGCGTCTACAGTCTTAAAACAAGAGGGTAGGTGACATACACAACATACACGAAACTAGCATGGATACGTATCGTCTATCGCAACGTTTGAGAAAGTCTGGTGGAGGCATTTATCCATCATGGGATTTCAAAAGGGATCTGATGATTATGATAATAACAATAAGATTAATAATAGTAATGATGGTTCAAAAGGGTCTGAACGCTATGGGAGTTAACTTCTAAGGTCATCAGTTCCCTAGAACTTAGAACTACTTAAACCTAACAAACCTAAGGACATCACACACATCCATGCCCGAGGCAGCATGCCTGAGACAGTAGCGGTCGCTAGGTTCCAGACTGTAGCGCCTAGAACCGCTCGGCCACCCCGGCCGGCTAATAATGATGAACGATGATAATCGATGATAATGATTATCCACAGGTTAAACGCTACTGCCTTTTAAATCTACGATCATACACTGAACGTGTGTGAGACATGTTGTTTATCCCTCTTGTACCACTACACTTTTCCGATTTACTGTTCCATTAGCGGATGTTACCCGGGACGAGCGACTGTAGGAGAGCCAATGTGTAGATCGAATTTACCTGATTTTTCCTGCTGTGATTTTTCCACAAGATGCGTGATGGAGGAAGTAACAATTTCAGAAGACCGAATTAAGTATTTCTGTCTACCTTAGGACGTCTTCCATGGATGTTACAGATGCACAGGGTGGCTGAACCACTAAATGATAGTAGAAGCGTTTCTAAAGGTTTCGTTGCTACCACCTTCGTTTTATTGGGTCATATGATAGGGTACTAACCACTTGCCCCAGATATGGAAAATTGCTTGCCGCCACTACGTACGAGATGCTTGGTGCGCGCAGCCTCTGACTGACCTGAAGTGCAGCAGTGCGTTGCCCGCGCGTCCGCTCGCCTCCAGACACTGGAGGACGCTCTGAGTGACGAGGAAGGCAATGAAGACGGAGGCACAGTCCGTCGGGCAGGGACCTGCCGTCGCTGTCCCAGATCCCGGCAAGCAGCTGCAGTTGCCAAACACCTGCGCGGCAGATATAGTGCTGGTTTCGCTAGTAATGTATAGCTCCTACTACCAGAATTCCTCCAGGTAGATGTACCACCAAAAGGAAATAAAAAGAAAAGGTGAAAAATATAATTGCTAAAGTAAACTACTGGACATTAAAATTGCTACACCACGAAGATGACGTGCTACAGACGCGGAATTTAACCGATAGGAAGAAGATGCTGTGATATGCACATGATTAGCGTTTCAGAGCATTCACACAAGGTTGGCGCCGGTGGCGACACCTACAACGTGTTGACATGAGGAAAGTTTCCAAGCAATTTCTCATACACAAACAGCAGTTGACCGCCGTTGCCTGGTGAAACGTTGTTGTAATGCCTCGTGTAAAGATCAGAAATGTGTAACATCACATTCCCGACTCTGATAAAGGTCGGATTGTAGCCTATCGCGATTGCGGTTTATCGTATCGCGACATTGCTGCTCGCGTTGGTCGAGATCCAATGGCTGTTAGCAGAATATGGAATCGGTGGGATCAGGAGGGTAATGCGGAACGCAGTGCTGGACCCCAACGGCCTCGTATCACTAGCAGTCGAGATGACAGGTATCTTATCCGCATGGCTGTAACGGATCGTGCAGCCACGTCTCGATACCTGAGTCAACAGATGGGGACGTTTGCAAGACAACAACCATCTGCACGAACAGTTCGACGACGTTTGCAGCAGCATGAACTATCAGCTCGGAGAGCATGGCTGCGGTTACCCTTGACGCTGCATCACAGACCGGAGCGCCTGCGATGGTGTACTCAACGACGAACCTGGGTGCACGAATGACAAGACGTCATTTTTTGGGATGAATCCAGGTTCTGTTTACAGCATCATGATGGTCGCATTCGTGTTTGGCGACATCGCAGTGAACGCACATTGGAAGCGTGTATTCGTCATCGCCACACTGGCGTATCACCCGGCGTGATGGTATGGGGTGCCATTGGTTACACGTCTCCGTCACTTCTTGTTCGCGTTGACGGCACTTTGAACAGTGTACGTTACATTTCAGATGTGTTACGACTCGTGGCTCTACCCTTCATTCGATCCCTGCGAAACCCTACATTTCAGCAGGATAATGCACGACCGATGTTGCAGGCCCTGTACGGGCCTTTATGGATACAGGAAATGTTCGACTGCTGCCCTGGCCAGCACATTCTCCAGATCTCTCACCAATTGAAAACGTCTGGTCAATGGTGGCCGAGCAACTGGCTCGTCACAATACGCCAATCACTACTCTTGATGAACAGTGGTATCGTGTTAAAGCTGCATGTGCAGCTTGTACACGCCATCCAATCTCTGTTTGACTCAATGCCCAGGCGTATCAAGGCCGTTATTATGGCCAGAGGTGGTTGTGATGGGTACTGATTTCTGAGGATCTGTGCACCGAAATTGCGTGAAAATGTAATCACATGTCAGTTCTAGTATAATATATTTGTCCAATGAATACCCGTTTATCATCTGCATTTCTTCTTGGTGTAGCAATATTAATAGCCAGTAGTGCAGTAAACATTTAACAATAACTTAATTTAATTTAAGTATTTCCACGGCAGCAGGTAAGACAAAGCTACAGTACAAGTTCGCTAATCCGACTTCGGATGTTGCGTCTCCCCGCTTAGTCGGACCATCCCAATTCCAGCGTTTGTGTGTAAGTGCTCGGGCCTCTGTACAGTCAGCTCTGGACTTGAGGATGACGCATCGTCCACGATATTGGTCAATAGCCCATTGACAGTTGCTGGGTGCAATAGTTCAGTCAGATTTCACATTAAATATCTTGTTTCTAACTTGATCGGTAAGCGTTATTGTACATGAACTACATGAATTTATTTTACAAACTAGTCAAGGTGTTCCTCTAACATACTAAAGTGTGTAAAACTAAATTATGGCATCAACTAAACCAAAACGTGTGGCGTCCTATTTTGAATCGGACATTGAGCACAGTTACGTGAGTGAATGGTACAGGACAGCTGACGTTGGACGCACAACGCAACTGTTGACCAAATCATAAACGATGTAACTCGAACAACCGGTAACAACGAGAAATATGTCGACGACATTGAAGACAATGAATCTATGGCTCGAGTACTTCATACAGATGCTAAAAATGCGTTGATAGAGCCATTCACATCGAGCAAAGATCCACGTCTATCTCAACAGACATTTTGTCGCTTAGGGGCTGGCAGAACATAGCGGCAAATGAAGGTCGTCCTTTCTTGAGCAAAAGAAAATTACAGACTTTTGTCGTCCTGACCAAGAACACAACTTTTTACCGTGTAATTTCTCATGTTGTAATCAGGTAAGTGCAAATCAGTTGTGTGTCAATGCAGTACTGCAGTAAGGTATGTATAGATGTCAAACTTTCACTCACAGAAAGAGTTTTTTACCATATGGCAGAGATGTCTTTTACAGTGCAGAAGATACTGTACGTTACACTTTGGTGTAAGAGTTTTTGGTATGGCTACGTTTTCTTTTCATTCTGGTACTGTTTTAACACGGAACTATATTTCAGACAGTATGTCTATCTGTAATTTAAAATTGTACTGTGTCGTATTGTGAAGTTATGGGTCAATAAAAGGGTTCCTCTGACAATCCGAACATCTTTGCGTTCCGACCTTGCTCCCGGTCCTGTAGGAAATGGGGTAGTGAGGCTCTACTGTACTGGGCTATTTATCCAGTCATTACATTTGGCCTACTTAAAGAAAATTGATAAAATTTAAAACTCATACACAAAATATATGAAAATGAAAATAACACATAAAAACGATTTACAACGGTATATACAACAAATTAATTAGTGCTCCAAGGGGCTAAATTGCTTTGAGGAACTTCAGTACATAGTAAAAACACTGCGCCATTACATTTGGAAATCTTGGGCTCATCACTCAAATTATTTTTCGATACCGCTGGAAGCCGTTTCAAAATGAATCTTGCTCTATCTTTCTGAACAGTGGTTCAAAATGTATTGTCCAGATGCAATCTTTTTTTCGTCTAGTGACCACTGAGGGAAAATGGAAATTCCTTTTGAAGGAGTCCATATTACGTACCGTAAATCTCATGAACTACGTATACTCCAGTGATGACACAGAATTCGCAGACGCTGTAGCAATTATTTGCAAGAAGTTCGTGAGGTGACGCCGCAAGTCGTTCTGTTTGTCTGTTCTCGTGCTAAGAATACTCTTTTTAAATGCCCTGATTTTCCCTATATTTTGATAACATTAGATACACTACAATGAACGCAGTCAAAATGAATGAGTTTTCGCGTTTCAGTGTCAGACTTTGGTGACAACGCTTGTAGTAAAAATCAGCATTTTGCATTTGCACGAGATCCAGAACACGATATTTCCAAGAGCGCTTCTCATCTACTTTTAGTCTCAAGAAATTTTTAAATCGACCTCACTGAATTGGGTGACCTAGTAACAGTACAATATCGCTTCTACAACAGTTCATTTCCAGAAAGTTTAACCACTGCGTTTTGTTGCAGGCAATCGCCATTAAATTAAATGTAATGAGATGGTCTATTACGCTTATGCAGTCCTTCTCAAAAGTCTTCAAAAACACTGATAGTAAGATTATCGAGCTGCAATTGACTGCATAATCTTTCCTTTTGCCCCTCCCCCCCTCCTTTTTGATCACTGGAACACCTGATGCGTATTTCTGAAGAAGTCTCTGCAATACTCACCGTTGTACCATTGATGACGTAGCCGTCGTTGCAGCCGGCATGACACGGGGAGAAGTAAGTGTCGCCGCTGCCCTCGTCACACACGGGAGAGAACGTCACGTGTGGTCCACAGGAGCACGCGTTGTTGCAGTCTGACGTCATGTTCCACCTGCACAACATAAATACGAAAGTAACCTTTACCCCATATTACAAGTGCACATTGACGCTTCTATTTCCTTTCATTTAATGAACGATAATTCACCTCCATCTTCATATTTTAACTAAAGTTCAGGCTTGATCACAACACTTATGTTTCAATAACATAGGTGACGGGTTTCGGTTATATTTATATAACCATCTACAGACCCATGGCGTCCTTGGAGGATGGTAGTGGAGCTCTCCTCAGCTGCTACGAAGTCAACGTAGCAAAAAAATGTTCAAATGTGTGTGAAATCTTATGGGACTTAACTGCTAAGGTCATCAATCCCTAAGCTTAAACACTACTTAACCTAAATTATCCTAATGACAAACACACACACCTATGCCCGAGGGAGGACTCTAACCTCCTCCGGGACCAGCCGCACAGTCCATGACTGCAGCGCCCTAGACCGCTCGGCTAATCCAGCACGGCTCAACGTAGCAGCTGAGAAGAGCTCCGCCTACCATCCTCCAAGGAAGCCATGGGTCTGAAGATGGTTAAATAAATATAACCGAAACCGTTCACCTATGTTATTGAGACATAAGTGTTGTGAGCAAAACTGAACTTTAGTTAAAATACAATACTCTATTGATCACTGTTTCCAAAAATGCTTACCAAAATTGTACCTACGTCATTCTTCATCCTAATCTTTAACCATCAAGTTTCTTTAGTACTGTACCGAAATACACTGACTCGACAAAAGTCATAGGATACGTACTAGTATCACGTCGGATCTCTTTCTGCCCGGCGTAGTGCAACAACTCGACGTGACATGCAAACAACAAATCGCTGGAAGTCCGTATCGCATATCCACTACTTTATTAATTATATTCAAATGCTTCAAATGGCTCTGAGCACTATGGGACTCAACTGCTGAGGTCATTAGTCTATTAATTATATGACGGTGTATACAGGGTGTCCCAGCTATCTTGTCCACCCAATATATCTCTGGAACAATAACAGCTATTGGAAAACGAGTATCACCGGTATCAATGTAGGGCTGGGGCCCATGAACGTACATATTTGGAAACATTCTAAAACGAAAGCATATGTGTTTTTTAACATAAACTTATGTTTTTTTTAAATGGACCTCCTATATTTTTTCTTCAGCAATCCGTAGCATGACAAAGCTCATACACAATGGCGTTGATTGCATCGCAATATTCCCATTACATCCCGAGATATTAAGACGCGAAGTTGACGCTTGAAACACCCGACATGCGCTGCAGGCGCCTAGAGCTACTTCATATATTTTCTGTACAAAGGCACATTTTTAATATTTCCATCAAATCTGGTAGGATGCTGTAGATGATGTTGCTGCACTGAAAGGACTTAGAGGGGGGTTCTTTTGCAGTTTTATTCAGGTACGCGTTCAAACTGCGTCGAATAGTTTTGAACGATCCCTAGATCTTCCACACTGTAAACCAGATTAAAAATTTCTGCGATCATGTTCAGCGGAGATCCAGCCCACGTATTCTCAGAGAAGAGTTGAAACGTCCGGAAGTGTCAGATTGTCAAGAATGCCGGCTGCATTACGCAATACGAACTGTCGTTGTCAACCGCGAAGTGTGTGGACTCAATGGCCCAAGGAAAGGGTTGGTTTCGTTGACTCACTTTATGCTACCCTGTGAGCCCTTTTCGTGTCGACTGGGAGGTGGCAATATTTTCCTGGGCCACCCTTAAGAAAACAGCGTGATTTCAGTATATAGGCTTCACTGTTCTCACCTCCATCGCGAAGCGGCAAAATAAGAGGTAAAAGTTGGGTAAGAGGGGGATGTGACGACCTTCCCATCGTATGGCATATCCATGGTGGCACAGGGCAGAAGTGCAGTGAAATTTGATGCCAATGTGGCATTATTAACCCACCTTACAAGTCACATGGACTTCCGAGCTCTGGTCTTTTCTTGGCATTTGGGGACAGCTTCTTGTTTGAAGCGTTGTCGAGCCCGAGGGCGATTTTGCAGGGCGTCACGCTTTTCGACCACTACAGAGGAAGCTTGTAGACTCCTTTAAGAGAAAATTCGAAATTAGCCGCCGCAACGGGGTTTCGAAAAAGAGATCCTTCAACTGTGTTGCGCAGTGTCAGAGCGCTCATATCGCTCTCTGCTGCCCTAAACACCTTCCTCTTATCTCCGTTAATATCATAGTTATAGAAGCTGTTCGTATGGGACATATTTCGAGAAAATTTATTTGATTTGCTTTGCATCCCGTGAGTAATTAGTTTTAAAGGAAAATTTCGTACGACACTGCTGTAAGCAAGAATCAGAGTTCTAAGGCAACTAAATTAAAGCGGACACTGCATTTGATATAATTGCGAAGAAAACTGCTAGCGCACAACGTAAGACTCATGTTGGAACAAGTTTCAGATGAATTTACCACAATCTGTGCATGTGCTTTATTATTTTGAATCAGTTACAGACCTGACTGAATGATTAAAAAGACGCGTTAGATCATTTACAGGGTTTGAAGGACACATGGCGGCTTAGACAGCACGATTCTTTTTCCTTCAGTCTTTTGACTGGTTTGCATGTTGCCCCAACCCGGTGTCAACATAATTAAATCACTTAAGCTCACTTAATTTTCATCAGTCTCTGTAACATCACATCTCAAACGCTTTTCTACAGACATAGCTTCATTTTCATTCAATGATGTGTTCCAAGTGTACCTTATCAGTAATTTCTCTACAAAATTAAGGCCACGCTTCATACTAATAAACTTCTTTCGGTAGAAAGTGCGCGTTGCAGCAAGAAAAATCCGCTACCAACATGTACGACAGATTTATCCCAGGCTTGAAGCACCTGAATGAATCCTCCGTTATTAGTCATTCAATCAATGCTGTCTCATTTTAAGTGCTACGTCATTACAGCAATAAACGATAAGCTACTGGGCAACATGAAGACATCTGATAATAAGGAGGCGTGTACAGTTTAATCAGTTTCATGAATTAATTTTCATTTGCGATAAATAGGACCAGAAACCAGACGACTTTTCACGAGAAGTGATCCAAGCTATTCCCAAGGACATTTTAATCAATTTACGATGCAACTGGTTATGGAATTTAGGCACAGAAGCGGTTTACGTGTGTAAGCAATGTAACGCACACCTGTATATTATTCTCCACAGTGGAGACAGAGCTAATAACTTTGTAATAAAAGTGTTATAAGCTGGCTCTAATCAATTTGAGTTCTCTTTTACATCAAACTGTGTCGAAATGTCTTCTGTGTGACAGGAAATTAATTTATCCATTTTGTAACAGTTATTGCTGGCTTCGACGTTACGCCCTTGTTTTTGTAACTATACCACAATAGAGTATGCTCCATTAAAATAGAATATATTAAGATTTCCTGTTTCGGTTCCTATTAACTAGTGTAACTGGCAGGGCAATTTTTATCACATTAATGCTTCATAATTTTCGACCTAACATAAGCTTTGTTTCATGTTTTGAGCAGTTTTGGGACCCTAAATTTGCAGAACACTCAAATATGAGGGATGGAAAAGTTATCTGAGAATTTCAGCACACTTCCCAAACGCGTTGTGTTAGTTCAGTTAGTTAATAGTGACAGAGAAAACTTTATTAATTTCTTAGAATTTATCGGAAAATTCACATACCGTTCATTGCCCTTCATGTGCAGAATACACTTATACAACTGTGTCTGATAATTCATTTCAAGAATAATTTCATGCTCAATGCTTAGAGTGCCGCACTTGACAACCAAAAGGGTCTTTCTATGAAATGACATGGCACCCCAGACCAGTTGACCGGCCTTATGGCGACCGACAGGCACTTTGGTGTCCTACTTCTGGCTGCTGGGTCTCCAGACACGCTTTCGCTGGTTATTGGGACTCAGTTCGAAGCAAGGCTCATCATTGAAGACCGTTCAACTCCAGTCAATGAGATTCCAGGCCGAAGATGTGTCTGAAACCCCTGCCATACAGCCGACAATCAGGAGTGATGGTTTGGGGTGTCATTTCTTTTCATAGAAGGACCCTTTTGGGTGTCATGTGCAGCACTCTTATAGCACAGTGGTACGTCGACGATATTCTCATCCCCGTTTCGTTGCTCTTCAAGGCAAGCCATCTAGGCTTACATTTCAGCAACATAATCTTTCTCGTCACACGACGAGAGCTTCTACTACCTTCGGCAGCAAGGTCGTCAGGTCTCTCCACAGTTGAGAACGTTTGGAGCACAGTGGGAGAGGGGGGGGGGGGAGGTCCTACGCGCCAATTGGACAGAAACAGGCACAATATCCCTCGGGAGAGCCAACGGCCTTGCCGCGGTGGTAACACCGGTTGCCGTCAGATCACCAAAGTTAAGCGCTTTCGGGCTGGGCTAGCACTTGGATGGGTCACCATCCAGTCTGCCGAGCGCTGTTGGCAAGCGGAGTGCACTCAGCCCTTCTGAGGCCAGTTGAGGAGATACTTGATTGAATAGTAGCGGCTCCGGTCTCGTAAACTGACATACGGCCGGGAGAGCGGTGTGCTGATAACACATCTCTCCATATCCGCATCCAGTGACGCTTGTGGGCTGAGGATGAAACGGCGGCCGGTCGGTACCGTTTGGCCTTCCAAGGCCTGTTCGGACGGAGTTTAGTTTTCTTATCTCCCAGGAGGACATCCAACGACTTTATCAATCAGTGCCAAGCCGAATAACTGTTCGCATAAGGGCCACAGGTGGACCAACGCGTTATTGACTTTTTCAGCTTGTGAATCTGTTTCTCTACTTTTACGAAACTGTAATCATTCGTTTATCTGTTGATGTACGTAACATCTACTGATTTTCGCTCTTTCAAATAATTAATGGTGCGTCGTTTCAATTTTTTTCTTAGAGTGTACTTTATACAAGAAAAATTAAGGATTAACATGTTTTACTGGGGCATTATGGAGTACAATGACATTCATTACATTTCATTTTCCCAAGATGACAATTCTGGCGTAATTCAGCCCGACATAAGCCCTATTACTAGTTGAAGTGAAATTTAGCTCTTACTTTCCGATGTTTACGAATCTTTTACCCTCCGCCACACACCGTTGGGTGACTTGCGGAGTATAAATGTAGAATGTAGAAATGTAGTCAATTTCTTCATTCATTGCAACCAACCATTCCGCTGCCTCATCAGAATAACTGCTTTGATACAATAACGGTTCATCATTGTTCCTTCCCTGCATGAAATTTATTTGTGCTTTTTCAGCATACACCCTCTCTTTGGAAAAAAGTGTCATTGGATGACATTTGCTTAAAACTATTTTTTTTTCTTTTTTTACATCCTTTCTTGACTTGTATGTACTTTGTGAAGTTTCAGCATGTTCCACAAGTTCCTGATAATCTTCGGTTTCTTCCAAAATTTCCTTCTGATTTGAGAAACCATAAAATTGCTTGTCAGTGTTTGAATCTTACCTTTCACTTCGTATCTCATCTTCAATAATTGGAAACGATAATGATCCATTATTGTACAGTTCAATAGATTCTTTCTGTTTCTTATTTTGAGTTGAGCATTTTCCACTCAAAAATTAGTCCGTTGATTTCACAATATGTTTCATTTCTGACATCCAAACCTTTCATCCATTACCATATAGGGAATATCCTATAAGAATGCCATTTTCTGCACTTGTGGATAATTTAGAACAATGTCTTTGTTTGGGCATGTGAACAAAACCTTTGCATCCTATAACCTGTAAATGATTCAACTGGGCTTCCTATCTGTTCACAATTCATGAGGCATTTTTTCATTGTTGTGGCTATTTGTAACACAATTTCTTATGTATGCTGCAGTGTACATCAGCTCAGCCCAAAAACTCTTCAGTAAATTACTTCCTTACCACAGTGACCTTACCATATCCATTAATGTTCTGTTGACGCATTTAGCAATATTGTTTTGCTGAGATGTGTATGTCATTGTTATCAGATTCATAGAATGTAGATCGTAAATATGCGTAAGAGACGCTTGTTTATTAACTATTACTTCTTTACGGATACAGCACACGCGTTCACCATGTTGTTGCATTTCACACTGGTTTATCTTTCTGCAGAAACATATTTACTTGATGGATTATTGTTGTTGTTGTGGTCTTCAGTCCTGAAACTGGTTTGATGCAGGTCTCTATGCTACCCTATTGTGTGCAAGCTTCTTCGTCTCCCAGTACTTACTGCAACCTACATCCTTCTGAATCTGCTTAGTGTATTCATCTCTTGGTCTCCCTCTATGATTTTTACCCTCCACGCTGCCCTCCAATGCTAAATTTGTGATCCCTTGATGCCTCAGAACATGTCCTACTAACCAGTCCCTTCTTTTTGTCAAGTTGTGCCACAAACTCCTCTTCTCCCCAATTCTATTCTATACATCATCATTAGTTATGTGATCTACCCATCTAATGTTCAGCATTCTTCTATAGCACCACATTTCGAAAGTTTCTATTCTCTTCTTGTCCAAACTATTTATCGTCAATGTTTGACTTCCATACATGGCTACACTCCATGCAAATACTTTCAGAAACGGCGTCCTGACACTTAAATCTGTACTCGATGTTAACAAATTTCTCTTCTTCAGAAACGCTTTCCTTGCCATTGCCAGTCGACATTTTATATCTTCTCTACTTCGACCACCATCAGTTATTTTGCTCCTCAAATAGCAAAACTCCTTTACTTCTTAAATGTCTCATTTCCTAATCTAATTCCCTCAGCATCACCCGACTTAATTTGACTACATTCCATTATCCTCGTTTTTCTTTTGTTGATGTTCATCTTATATCCTCCTTTCAAGACACTGTCCATTCCGTTCAACTGCTCTTCCAAGTCCTACATCTACATCTACATCTATACTCCGCGAGCCACCTTACGGTGTGTGGCGGAAGGTACTTATTGTACCACTATCTGATCCCCCCTTCCCTGTTCCATTCAAGAATTGTGCGTGGGAAGAACGACTGCTTGTAAGTCTCCGTATTTGCTCTAATTTCTCGGATCTTTTCGTTGTGATCATTACGCGAGATATATGTGGGCGGTAGCAATATGTTGCCCATCTCTTCCCGGAATGTGCTGTCTTTGACAGAATTACAATGTCATCGGCGAACCTCAAAGTTTTTATTTCTTCTCCATGGATTTTAATACCTACTCCGAATTTTTCTTTTGTTTCCTTCACTGCTTGCTCAATATACAGATTGAATACCATCGCAGATAGTCTACAACCCTGTCTCACTCCCTTCCCAACCACTGCTTCCCTTTCATGCCCCTCGATTCCTATAACTGCCATCTGGTTTCTGTACAAATTGTCAATAGCTTTCGCTCCTTGTATTTCACCACTGCCACCTTTAGAACTTGAAAGAGAGTATTCCAATCAACATTGTCAAAAGCTTTCTCTAAGTCTACAAATGATAGAAACGTAGGTTTGCCTTTCCTTAATCGTTCTTCCAAGATAAGTCGTAGAGCCAGTATTGCCTCACGTGATCCCATATTTCTACGGAATCCAAACTGATCTTCCCCGAGGTCGTCTTCTACCAGCTTTTCAATTCGTCTGTAAAGAATTCGCGTTAGTATTTTGCAACCGTGACTTATTAAACTGATAGTTCGGTAATTTTCACATCTGTCAACACTTGCTTTCTTTGGGATTGGAATTATTATATTCTTCTTGAAGTCTGAGGGGATTTCGCCCGTCTCCTGCATCAAAAATCACTGCATGTTTCTACACCTGAAAACTGACTTTTAGAAGCACCAGGAAGTCATACATTGCCTTTACAGTCCACTTGCGACTGGTCACAGTACTTCTGCTGCGTATTGTCCTGAGAACTAGGAGGATACGCACCGTCCATTTGACGTCCGGACGCCGGAAATGTAGTCATCTGCGCATCCTATGAAGGCCCAGCTGACACGCACAAATGCGTCGATGAGTTCAACAACAACATTCCAGGCTGCCAGAGAGCGAGGACGGGGCTGGAACCGCCAGATGACGACGCCCGATGCGGCCAGACCCAGCGCTGTCGACACCAGGCCGAAGGACCCTGCAGGCACCCCAATGGCATCTCATAGCAAAGCTGCCATAGCAAAGCTGTTGCGTCTCACACACCACCACAGCAAGTGTAGTGCATTACGTTCCCTGTTGTTACCTCTGCACTGTAGCTATGTATGGTATTCATTCGTGTTTTTAAGTTTTCATTTTCTTTGACAAAATTCTCTGGAGTTTCCAGTCGCGTCACGTGATTTACACTACAGGCCATTAAAATTGCTACACCACGGAGATGACGTGCTACAGACGAAATTTAACCGACAAGAAGAAGATGCTGTGATATGCAAATGATTAGCTTTTCAGAGCATTCACACAAGGTTGGCGCCGGTGGCGACACCTACAACGTGCTGACATGAGGAAAGTTTCCAACCGATTTCTCATACACAAACAGCAGTTGACCGGCGTTGCCTGGTGAGACGTTGTTGTGATGCCTCGTGTAAGGAGGAGAAATGCGTACCATCACGTTTCGACTTTGCTAAAGGTCACATTGTAGCCTATCGCGATTGCGGTTTACCGTATCGGGACATTGCTTGCCGCGTTGGTCGAGATCCAATCACTGTTAGCAGAATATGGAATCGGTGGGTTCAGGGGGATAATACGGAACGCCGTGCTGGATCCCAACGGCCTCGTATCACTACCAGTCATCTTATCCACATGGCTGTTACGGATCGTGCAGCCATGTCTCGATCCCTGAGTCAACAGATGGGGACGTTTGCAAGACAACAACCCTCAGCACCAACAATTCGACGACGATTGCAGTAGCGTGGACTATCAGCCCGGAGACCATGGCTGTGGTTACCCTTGACGCAGCATCACAAACAGGAGCGCCTGCGATGGTGTACTCAACGACGAACCTGGGTGCACGAATGGCAAAACGTCATTTTTTTGGATGAATACAGGTTCTGTTTACAGCATCATTATGGTCGCATCCGTGTTTGGCGACATCGCAGTGAACGCACATTGGAAGCGTGTATTCGTCATCGCCATACTGGCGTATCACCCGGCGTGATGGTACGGTGTGCCATTGGTTACACGTCTCGGTCACCTTTTGTTGGCGTTGACGGCACTTTCAACAGTGGACGTTACATTTCAGATGTGTTTCGACCCGTGGCTCTACCCTTCATTCGATCCCTGCTAAACCCTACATTTCAGCAGGATAATGCACAATCGCATGTTGCAGGTCCTGTACAGGCTTTTCTGGATACAGAAAATGTTCGACTGCTGCCCTCGTCAGCACATTCTCCAGATCTGTCACCAATTGAAAATGTCTGGTCAATGGTGGCGCCGGCCGGTGTGGCCGAGCGGTTCTAGGCGTTTCAGTCTGGAACCGTGCGACCGCTACGGTCGCACGTTTGAATCCTGCCTCGGGCATGGATGTGTGTGATGTCCTTAGGTTATTTAGGTTTAAGTAGTTCTAAGTTCTAGGGGACTGATGACCTTCGATGTTAAGTCCCATTGTGCTCAGAGCCATTTGAACCATTTTGTCAATGGTGGCCGAGCAACTGGCTCGTCCAATACGGAAGTCACTACTCTTGATGACCTGTGGTATCGTGTTGAAGCTGCACGGGCAGCTGTACTTGTACACGCCATCCAAGCTCTGTTTGACTCAATGCCTAGGCATATTTAGGCCGTTATTACGGCCATAGGTGGTTGTTCTGGGTACTGATATCTCAGGATCTATGGAGCCAAATCGCGTGAAAATGTAATCACATGTCAGTTCTAGTATAATATATTTGTCCAATGAATACCAGTTTATCATCTGCATTTCTTCTTGGAGTAGCAATTTCAATGGCCAGTAGTGTAGAATCCACGAGCTGTAGACCAGGTACTCCTCGGCCATTGTCTAGTGGTGACTGTCTTTTGGTTGCTGCTACCGTCCTTATGTGGCCGTGCTGTCTTCTGTGACGTCACTGGTACACCCTACATCGCCATGTAGGGAATGTTTACTCTGTGCAACCGCAGATACCGCTTCAACCTTCCGACGGCCGGGTCCCAATCCGTACTTAGCTGCAGCCCGCCGTCTTTATTGAGGGTTATGTCGCAAGTTTTATCTCGATCGCTTTTTTTATTGCTCTATCCCGGAAACTGTTAGTCCGTGCAATCACATCCGTCGAGAAAACTTTTTGTACTGAGTACCTTGCTACATCGAGCGGAAGTCCTCTGAGACGATGAAAACTTAACGAAGGAACTAAGCCACTTACGGAAAGAATTCTAGGAAATCGACTACAACAACCACCACATTTAGCAAGCCATCTTTCCGAAAACATGTAAGCAGGACTCGAAGAAGCTTGTGAATTTGCATCTCTATGGCTAAGTGACAGAAAAGTTTAGCCGGCTCCTGAAGAAGCATAAAATCGATTCGGTCTTCAGAGCTCCAGTGAAAAGTCGGCAGCTGATGAGGCCTGTGAAAGACGATGTAGGCTCAAAATGGCTCTGAGCAGTATGGGACTTAACATCTGAGGTCATCAGTCCCCTAGACTTAGAACAACTTAAACCTAAATAACCTAAGGACTTCACACACATCCATGCCCGATGCAGGATTTGAACCTGCGACCGTAGTGGTCGCGCGGTTCCAGACTGTAGCGCCTTGAACCGCTCTGCCACCCCGGCTGGCGACGATGTAGGCCTCAGAACGCACAGAGTATATACAATACAGTGTGGTTGCGGACAGTTTTATGTGGACAGACTGTGCGTATACTATATAGCCCCGTGTAGAACATTAGATGCTTTCGCCTTGGGTATCCTGAGAAAATGGCGACAGCAGAGCATGATGTAGAAAACGGACGTCGTATTACACTCGACGAGACGTCTGTTATAACACGAATTAATAACCTCTGGGATAGCATAATATAAGTGATCTAGATAAGAAACTGTGACAACCCGCACATCGGAAGGCTGCGGCAGGCGCGCAACGAAAACATTACCTCATCGGGTGCTGAAGCAAGCACCAGTGACTTCACAGACGGCACACCAGTTATATAAGGACAGCAGCAGCAACCGAAAGGCAGCTATCCCTTGACAATTTCCCAAGATTACTCGGCTGAAAGCTCGTGGATTTTAAAATCACATGACATTACTGGGAGCTCGAGACACATTTGTCAGTAGATATCATAGCGAAACCATTTTTTTAAAATAATATTATTTAAATTTCTATATAAAATATATCACCTCAAAATCATTGTCCCCTTTAGATATTATGCACTTTGGCCAGTGTTTTTTTCCAACTCTCCAAACACTTATGGGACCCTATCTTGGGGATCTCATCTATACTTGTAAAACGGCCGCCCTTGAGGTATTTCCTTCTGAACAGAAAAAGGTTACATGGGGCCATGTCTGGTGTATATGGCATCAGGGGCACCATCAAAGTATGGTTTTTGGCTGAAGATTCATGAACAGGCAAGGAAGTGTGAGCAGGTGCATTATCGTGGCGTAGAATCAGTGAGGTGTTTCGCCGCAAATCCGGAAGTATTAACAACTCCACCTTCAAAACGACGCTGAACCTTGCAAGTAGCACTCGTTTTTTAATTTTAGGACACGTTGCTGTTAAAACAAAAGAACTCAGAGAGTATAACTTTCACATTTGACCGCACGTATAGAGCTTTTGTCACTGTGAGTGAGCCCTAATCCTACCGATGGCCTATTCGGCCCTAGCTCACGTTTCATCACCTGTAATGACATGTTTCGTTGTTCATATAGCGACTTCTCAGCATCCTGCATATGTTGCTTTTTTGTTCGAGATGATGTTGAAATTTCATGCTGAAACGCCACTTTAATATCAGTTACAACATTTTACAAATTTTAAAAAATATAAACACTGCCTATGGTTTAAATGTGGTCAGTATATCTAAATATATAAACAAAACCGCTGAGTTCATAGTCTGGTGCATCAACATTGTGTGAGAAATTAAAGGAATCGTATTTTTGGGCTTAGGACGTATACATTTACGGGTAAACATGACTGTTAATGTATATCCGTAGATTTTTCCGTTAAATATGCTGCTTGAAAGTCTATCGGATATGGTGCCACATGGACTGTTCACTCAACGAATTTTCTATGCCGTAACCCTCAATGATCATCAGACTTCCTCTGTCAGATACCTTCAAGAAATTAACACTAAATCACTAAATTAATAACCCCTGCTTTTTGAATGACTGACAGCAGATTAAGCCATCAAAATTTTTCGTGGAAATATCCCATTTACCCAGTGGTGACCTGTACACTGCAGTAATCACAAGTATTACATTTCCCAGAGCACAAAAAATTTAAGGTTCTGTGAGAGAGAAAAGAAAATCGTTCTTATTAAGCATGTGATCTTGATGTGCCTGTCCATTTGGGATGGAGCTCAGGCCGTCGTCGTCAGCCAATAGAGACACTATACGTACCTAATACGAGGCTCGAGGTGGATGCGGACTGCTGGAAATGCGTCTCCATGTACTTGGGCATGTACGCCCAGCTGCCTGACATGCCGAACATGAACAGTACACTGCTGAAGGTGTTGCACATCATAAGGCGGTTACCTAGCAGGCGCCGTGTACTCTTCCAGAAGTCTACAAAAATTAACACGATAATATAATTAGTATTATCACAGAGAAAGAGAGAGAGAGAGATAGAGAGAGAGAGAGAAAGAGAGAGAGAGACAGAGAGAGACAGAGGCAGAGAGTGAATGAGAATGCTTACAGAGGAACCAATGAACTACTGCTGACGAAGTCTGTAGACAAGGTGTCACATGAAATACCTCTAATACCGCATAAACTCATCAAAATATAAAACAATATTTTAGTACAATAAAGTATGCGAATGTGGACAGCGAAACATGTACTTTTCTTAACAGTATTCGATATCTCTTGAAAATACAAACACAGCAAAAGCTATAGACATTGTAAACTCCATACTGAGCAGGACAGTCCTAAAATTATTTTCAGATGAGTGAAATTAAGTCGGAACTCATCAAATACAGTGGAATGTCAGGTCTTATATGGCTACACAGGATAATTGAAATGGCCTGGGAGTCGGGACAGGTTCCATTAGACTGGACAAAAGCAGTAATCACACCAATCTTTAAACATGGAAACAGAAAAGATTGCAACAACTACAGAGGTATCTCTTTAATCAACGTTGTGGGTAAAATCTTCTCAGGTATTGTTGAAAGGAAAGTGCGAGCATTAGTTGAGGACCAATTGAATGAAAATCAGTGTGGGTTTAGGCCTCTTAGAAGTTGTCAGGACCAGATCTTTAGCTTACGGCAAATAATGGAGAAGTGTTATGAGTGGAACAGGGAATTGTATCTATGCTTTATAGATCTAGAAAAGGCATATGACCGGGTTCCTAGGAGGAAGTTATTGTCTGTTCTACGAGATTATGGAATAGGAGGCAAACTTTTGCAAGCAATTAAAGGCCTTTACATGGATAGTCAGGCAGCGGTTACAGTTGACAGTAAATTGAGTTCATGGTTCAGAGTAGTTTCAGGGAAAAGACAAGGCTGCAACCTGTCTCCACTGTTGTTCATATTATTTATGGATCATATGTTGAAAACAATAGACTGGCTGGGTGAGATTAAGATATGTGAACACAAAATAAGCAGTCTTGCATATGCGGGTGACTTAGTTGTGATGGCAGATTCGACTGAAAGTTTGCAAAGTAATATTTCAGAGCTAGATCAGAAATGTAAGGACTATGGTATGAAGATTAGCATCTCCAAAACGAAAGTAATGTCAGTGGGAAAGAAATATAAACGGATTGAGTGCCAAATAGGAGGAACAAAGTTAGAACAGGTGGACGGTTTCAAGTACTTAGGATGCATATTCTCACAGGATGGCAACGTAGTGAAAGAACTGGAAGCGAGGTGTAGCACAGCTAATGCAGTGAGCGCTCAGCTACGATCTACTCTCTTCTGCAAGAAGGAAGTCAGTACCAAGACTAAGTTATCTGTGCACCGTTCAATCTTTCGACCAACTTTGTTGTATGGGAGCGAAAGCTGGGTGGATTCAGGTTACCTTATCAACAAGGTTGAGGTTACGGATATGAAAGTAGCTAGGATTATTGCAGGTACTAGTAGATGGGAACAATGGCAGGAGGGTGTCCACAATGAGGAAATCAAAGAAAAACTGGGAATGAACTCTATAGATGTAGCAGTCAGGGCGAACAGGCTTAGATGGTGGGGTCATGTTACACGCATGGGAGAAGCAAGGTTACCCAAGAGACTCATGGATTCAGCAGTAGAGGGTAGGAGGAGTCGGGGCAGACCGAGGAGAAGGTACCTGGATTCGGTTAAGAATGATTTTGAAGTAATAGGTTTAACATCAGAAGAGGCACCTATGTTAGCACTGAATAGGGGATCATGGAGGAACTGTATAAGGGGGGCTATGCTCCAGACTGAACGCTGAATCAGTCTTAAATGATGATGATGATGATGATGATGATGAGTGGAGGATAAGATAATGGAGGCCTGAACTGGTATAATTACAAAGGCACAGTCGTAGATAAAGCAGTAGCAACTTTCGATTCACTGATAGAATATTGGGAAAATTCGGTCAGTTTTCGAAGGAAAAAGCCCAAATAACACTCGATTGACCCATCCCAGCATTTTGCTCAATTCTGCGGGACCCATAGTGAATACGAGGTGTAGTCAAATAATTTTGTCGCTTCGAAAAAATAAAGAGACTTTATTAATTTTTTGACTGTTTCCAGGTACAGTGTCGGGAAAAAATAATACACCTGGAAGTCGATGTTGATCTGATGGCGGCATATGCAACTCGGGGAATGGTAGATATGCTATCATATCCAGCAACATACAGAATAGTGGCATAGCTACCAGGGCGCTGTCTGCGTCTATCCTTTAATAGGGAATGCTAACAGCCGGAAGGCTCAGTGTGGGGAAAACTTGTGAAGCAAGCAGGCAACTGTGCCACGGAGATGCTCTCATGCTTTCTACAGCCAACCAAGCGAGTTTGACAGGGGTCAAACTGTAGCCTTCCGAGTGGCGGGATGGTGCTTTCGGAGAAATGCCACACAAGCTGGACGTGCTGCGCCAGTTGTGCAACGATGCCGGTATCGGTGGTCACGTGGATTAAAGCGTTTTAACGATATTCGTCTAACTCCGATGTTTTTTCTGAACGAGGAAAGTTATTAATGTCAAAACGGCCCTCCTTAAATCGAGAAAACTATTTTCTTGCCATGCTCTTTCCAATGGCACTGCCTCCATACAGGCGGAAATTTTTATGGCTGCCTCCGCTGCCGTCTACCCTCTATTGAACTCAAACAGAAGAATATGTCGGGAATATGACGATTTCTCCAGTTGACACTCCATTTTCTAACGTCCACAGTTCCACTCACTATCTCCAGATGACAAAATGACACTCTGTAAACTCAAATAGCAACGACTTACGTGCAAAACAAAAGCGCTACGAAATTAAGCAACAATGTAATATAAAGAGAAGCATAAATAAACGTCTGTTGATGATGATGGCATTTGGTTTGTGGGGCGCTCAACTGCCCGGTCATCAGCACCAGTAAACGTCTGTCGGAATACATGACTCTTTTTGACTAGGGAAAGTAGAAAAACCAGCTGTAGCAGATCATGCTGTTTAATCTGTAAATCATGGCAATACTTTAACAGAAAAAACTTAGTGATAGGGACGTTGGTCAAAAACAGTCAGAAAAGCTTGTAAGGGTGTTGCATGGTAGGATTTGCTGAGAAATAGTTGTTTAGAGAAGAATTCGATGCGTTGCACCGTTTCCGAGTTCATTAGTACCGAATTTAACGAATGAAGCTGCTGGGCGCGCAAATTCAAGTGGGCCGCCAGTCACAAATTGTAACAGTTGTTCTCATAGCGTAAACTGTAGCGCTTTTAGGAAGCCAAACGACGAACACATTTGGTGACACCGTCTCTGGTGGGCCGCTTGAATTTTAGCGAGCAATGGCCTCATTAGCTAACTTCAATGCTAATTAATTCGGACACGATTCAACGTATCGAATTTTTTTCTTAACCATTATTTCTCAACACAACCTACCCTGAAACACACTTAAAAGAGTTTCAGACTGTTTCTGAACACCCTGTGAGCACAATAGCTCTACAAATTCGATAGATAAGTTTTATCTTTCACAGATGGCAGCTCTACAGTTAAGTTTTATTTCTGACAACGATTATCTCTACCGACCATGTGCGAACTTCTACCACGCCCCTTTTTCGCAGTATTTATGTCGCTCACCGACTACGGACCGGACAGTCGGCGAGACGCAGAGGAATCAGGACCAGCTCTAAGGACGTCCAGCGCAGCTCTGGACGAAACGCCAGGAACAAAGAAGTTTCATGGATTAGGCCACACGACCCGGAAGATTCACCAGCAGTTAAGTCAACCGCTCATCAAATCCTATATTGTATAATGGTACAACATTGTTTTCGTTAGATTCATTTTGGTTTCAGGCAGGTGACGTTCTGTCACAAGCGAATTTCTGTACTCACATTGTAGCAGGTTTTTTATGTTGACTGGTAAAATGACAAAGTATGTCACGAATTTAAGGTACGGCGCTGCTGGAAGGATCGTACTGGAGTTTTTGTTGCAAAGACAGCAGGGGGGAACAGTGAAATAGTCTTGGGATTTCACAACAAACTGCTTTGGATGAACTTGTTACTTGACAATTTCCATTACATTTTCTGAGTTTCTTCAAGCTGGTACCGAACTGATATCCCCTTCGATGAGGCGGGGTAGAGTCCGTGTTTGATTTACGAAGATATGACGACCATATCTTTCTTTTCTGGGAAGCTAGTGACGACTACACCCTTCCCTCCGTCACTGTTGTGAGCGCGGCCGCCGGCAGGCCGAACACGTGGTGCCGGACTCCGGCCGGAGTAAGAGGGGTCCAGCAGCCGCGTGGCTGGGAATTCCATGTTGACGCTGTGACGAGGACGGTGATTTGTGTCGATGAAGGAGATTTCTATGCCGGGAGTGCCAAAGGTGGCCGACTTTGTGAAACCTTAATGGCAGACATTAATAGTAGCCAGAGGAATCATGATACCTCAAAAAGAAACATGTAGATTACCATTATCTGCACGACGATTCTGATGGTTTAATCAGATTTTCAATATCTTGATGAGTTTAAAGTTTATTATCTGACTGTAAATTAGACAAATAACACACATCAAAATTTCCAAAATGTAAACGCTTGATTCGATTTCGTCGATCGACATGTCTTTAGAAAGCTATTAATGTAAACCTAAATTGTTATAAATTACAGGCATGTAACTTGAATAGAATATGAGCTATAGGAGGTCAAAGTGGCCAATTACTATCGATCGCGACAGGCCGTGATTACGAGGTGCATTCAAGTTCTAAGGCATCCGATTTTTTTTCTAATTAACTACTCACCCGAAATCGATGAAACTGGCGTTACTTCTCGACGTAATCGCCCTGCAGACGTACACATTTCTCACAACGCTGACGCCATGATTCCGTGGCAGCGGCGAAGGCTTCTTTAGGAGTCTGTTTTGACCACTGGAAAATCGCTGAGGCAATAGCAGCACGTCTGGTGAATGTGCGGCCACGGAGAGTGTCTTTCATTGTTGGAAAAAGCCAAAAGTCACTAGGAGCCAGGTCAGGTAGGTAGGGAGCATGAGGAATCACTTCAAAGTTGTTATCACGAAGAAACTGTTGCGTAACGTTAGCTCGATGTGCGGGTGCGTTGTCTTGGTGAAACAGCACATGCGCAGCCCTTCCCGGACGTTTTTGTTGCAGTGCAGGAAGGAATTTGTTCTTCAAAACATTTTCGTAGGATGCACCTGTTACCGTAGTGCCCTTTGGAACGCAATGGGTAAGGATTACGCCCTCGCTGTCCCAGAACGTGGACACCATCATTTTTTCAGCACTGGCGGTTACCCGAAATTTTTTTGGTGGCGGTGAATCTGTGTGCTTCCATTGAGCTGACTGGCGCTTTGTTTCTGGATTGAAAAATCGCATCCACGTCTCATCCATTGTCACAACCGACGAAAAGAAAGTCCCATTCATGCTGTCGTTGCGCGTCAACATTGCTTGGCAACATGCCACACGGGCAGCCATGTGGTCGTCCGTCAGCATTCGTGGCACCCACCTGAATGACGCTTTTCGTATTTTCAGGTCGTCATGCAGGATTGTGTGCACAGAACCAACAGAAATGCCAACCCTGGAGGTGATCTGTTCAACAGTCATTCGGCGATCCCCCAAAACAATTCTCTCCACTTTCTCGATCATGTCGTCAGACCGGCTTGTGCGAGCCCGAGGTTGTTTGGGTTTGTTGTCACACGATGTTCTGCCTTCATTAAACTGTCGCACCCACGAACGCTCTTTCGACACATCCATAACTCCATCACCACATGTCTCCTTCAACTGTCGATGAATTTCAATTGGTTTCACACCACGCAAATTCAGAAAACGAATGATTGCACGCTGTTCAAGTAAGGAAAACGTCGCGATTTTAAGTATTTAAAACAGTTCTCATTCTCGCCGCTGGCGGTAAAATTCCATCTGCCGTACGGTGCTGCCATCTCTGGGACCTATTGACAATGAACGCGGCCTCATTTTAAAACAATGCGCATGTTTCTATATCTTTCCAGTCCGGAGAAAAAGAATCGGAGGCCTTACAACTTTAATGCACCTCGTATTGCACAGTTACACGAAGGATCGGTAGCAGCATGCTTACAAATATACTTATTCATCTATGTCTTTGTTTATATTCGATATATACTATTCAAGAAGAATTTGGTTAAATATTTACTGTGTTTTAGAAAGCACAGAGACATTAGGCTACTGCCCTACCTTTTGTTCTATTCCTTTGGTATATGTTTATTTAATTTGTTTATGTATCTAATAATGTGTGTTAGAGCGTGTTTATGGTCCAACCGTAGCGACATTTATTTAATTTCAAGTTATTTAAATATAACTCCAGTATATCGTATGTTTCATTATGTTTGTGAGTGGGCGTTGCCTTGAAGACAGGGCGGGTGCGCTCCAGCCAATCACAGCGATCGTCTCCGGGGAGGACACGAGGTAGTTATGAGCAGTGCGGTAGTTCTGGAGAGTCCCACAGGAGACGAGGAATGCGGGATGCGACGGCGCGACAGACGCAAAGTCGCGGGAAGCACTTGGAGAGTGGAGCAGTTTGCGCGTGGTCGTGGCAGATAGAAATAGTTCGGAGTGCCGACCTGTGCTCTTGCGTGATTTCCGTGGCTTCTGCAGTGAAGTCGTAGTATGCGTTCAGAAGTGAATATCTCGCGAGCTATGTTAGTGCTCATAAATAATCACGTGAAGTAGGAATCTGATGTTTCCCTGTTATTCAACTTACATTTTAAAATGAAATTTTCACTCTACAGCGGAGTGTGCGCTGATATGAAACTACCTGGCAGATTAAAACTGTGCCGGACCGAGACACGAACTGTAAAGCTGTGAGGACGGGGCGTGAGTCGTGCTTGGGTAGCTCAGTTGGTAGAGCACTTGCCCGCGAAAGGCAAAGGTCCCGAGTTCGAGTCTCGGTCCGGCACAATTTTAATCTGCCAGGTAGTTTCAACTTATATTATATTTGATTGCTGGACCATCGACACCAATAAGTGTTTTGCAGAAATATATCGTATTCTCGAAAGTACTTCTACTATCGCACTCATCATTTAAAGTCGTTAAGATAGTACCTGCAGGTTTTATTTAATTGTAATCTTTCATGTATAAATTTGTATGTTACTTTCATAATTCGCAATTGCCGAGTGACAGAAACCTTCGACCATTCGATTAATGTGTGTATTCTTATCATATACTGTAGCCTCAGCAGTATTTGGCCTGTAATGCGGCAACTACGTATCCCAGCCCCTAGACAACGAAACCAGACAAAACTTTTAATATTTAAACTCTGAGTCTAAGGGTCCTTAGTTGAGGGCCACCACCACACTATCATTTCCTATCGTTTGAAAGCCCGCACTGGGTGTAGCCTTTACTAGTAGACTGTGTGTACTAGGATGACGTACCAGCTAGTGACCTCTCCAGGACTCGACGTGGCGACTTGGACGAGCGTTGCCGCGTGGCCGGCATCTCGCGGGGAAACAGCATCAGCGGCACAGCCAGCAGCAGAGCAAACGCCGACAGCGGCGCCCATCCTGTGGGGCCAAGAGCAGAGTCAGCCAGGTAGAAACATGATGGTTTGAAAAATGAAAAAGAACTGCAGGATAGCGGCTTAATCCACGATCTTTTATTGGGTACACGACCTTTTTCGGAACTGTTACACTTCCATCATCCGGTGTAAGCTGTAATAGTTAAAATGTTATGTTACGTGGGAAAGAGAGAGCACCCCAAGTCTGAAATATTAGATAAGGAACTATGGGTCTAAGCTTTCAAAATTAAAACAACTCAAGCGAGAGGAAACAGGACGTTATTTACAGACAAAATCACTTAATCATCTGAGGTAATCCTCACCCCAGTATTCTCATGGAACCAAAGATTTCGTGTCAAAAAAGTAAAAAGGGAACTAAGACAATCCGAAAAAACCCGAACGGACACGAAACGCTACTAATATAATGAAACATGTAAAATGCAATAAAAAGGAAGAGGGAGAAATCACATACTCCGTGGAATTACTTACAAAATTTCATAACAGCCATTCCCTCGTGCTGCGCGACCGGGAACACAAACAGGAAAACTGTGTAATAGTGAAAACTAGTACTGAAGACGACACGACTCAAGTGCAGGCGTGGTACGAAACAGACATACAATTGGTGAATCGTTCAAAATGGAAAAGTGGAAAACAATAGCAGAAACGAAACGGGACCATCACTACATTAAGGCAGTTGAGTTATTGCTGACCAGCTGCAACTGATGATTGTTGTCAATGAAATGCATACTTATGCAGACGTTATTCGGTGCAGTAACATCGCTAACTTCTTCGTTATTCTTAGTTTTTAGGTAATTGCTAAATGCAGTAAGACTTAGAAGGAGGAGCCAGGATTTAATCGTTCATGATGGTAGAAGTGGCCTAAACTGAAATATTTCTTGTTAACTGTCGTGAGTTATCTTAGGTACGTAAGAGAAATTTCACGTTTGAAGTTAAGTGGAAATGAAAGTATGTCACACGTATGGAGAATGCTATAAGAAGATTACCCAATACATGAATGAAATTAAGGTGCGTCTTCAGAACTAATTTTTGACTTACCAAGCACCGTTATCATTGAGTGGCTGCTACTGTATAGACTGGAGTTGCATATAATTCGCTTATGTGGAAGAATATGCAATTCCACACAGTCTTATTATTCCTCTTGTCATCAATGGACAATTTAACTTGTAAATCACACTGATTCTACTCCATGAACTCCGAATTTATTTGTGACAATTCACCATGGCACCCAGGTAGGCCCATGATGTATCTGCACGGCATGCATCGCACTAAAGTATTTCAGGGGGCGCAGCAGCTTTTTGAGATCAACGTAAAATATTATTGAACTTCATTAAATAAGTGAAAACTGTGTGTCTGTTATGAGAGTTCATGAGTTAAAACTATTCGACGGATTATGTAGTTACACAATTCTTTCGCTCACAATTAAGGATAGGTAATTGCATCTTTATATCAAGTCAGAATTTTATCTTTGGACAATCAACGTAATTATTCGTGATTCATGGAAATGGTTTCCACCAGACAGAAGTCAAGTTTATACTCGAGGGCTACTTTAAAGGTCAAATTTGTTAGTTGGTGTTACCAATTCGTAAACTATTAATTCAAGAGTTCAAATATCCAGCTACTTCGAACTTTACAATTTTCTCAGCATTAACTAATGCGGTCTGTGTGAGTACGTGCTGTGTAGTCGAACTCATTGGGTTACACCACTTGCAGTCCAAACCACTTGGCCTTACGCATTGTATGTAATCTGTTATACACTCCTGGAAATGGAAAAAAGAACACATTGACACCGGTGTGTCAGACCCACCATACTTGCTCCGGACACTGCGAGAGGGCTGTACAAGCAATGATCATACGCACGGCACAGCGGACACACCAGGGACCGCGGTGTTGGCCGTCGAATGGCGCTAGCTGCGCAGCATTTGTGCACCGCCGCCGTCAGTGTCAGCCAGTTTGCCGTGGCATACGGAGCTCCATCGCAGTCTTTAACACTGGTAGCATGCCGCGACAGCGTGGACGTGAACCGTATGTGCAGTTGACGGACTTCGAGCGAGGGCGTATAGTGGGCATGCGGGAGGCCGGGTGGACGTACCGCCGAATTGCTCAACACGTGGGGCGTGAGGTCTCCACAGTACATCGATGTTGTCGCCAGTGGTCGGCGGAAGGTGCACGTGTCCGTCGACCTGGGACCGGACCGCAGCGACGCACGGATGCACGCCAAGACCGTAGGATCCTACGCAGTGCCGTAGGGGACCGCACCGCCACTTCCCAGCAAATTAGGGACACTGTTGCTCCTGGGGTATCGGCGAGGACCATTCGCAACCGTCTCCATGAAGCTGGGCTACGGTCCCGCACACCGTTAGGCCGTCTTCCGCTCACGCCCCAACATCGTGCAGCCCGCCTCCAGTGGTGTCGCGACAGGCGTGAATGGAGGGACGAATGGAGACGTGTCGTCTTCAGCGATGAGAGTCGCTTCTGCCTTGGTGCCAATGATGGTCGTATGCGTGTTTGGCGCCGTGCAGGTGAGCGCCACAATCAGGACTGCATACGACCGAGGCACACAGGGCCAACACCCGGCATCATGGTGTGGGGAGCGATCTCCTACACTGGCCGTACACCTCTGGTGATCGTCGAGGGGACACTGAATAGTGCACGGTACATCCAAACCGTCATCGAACCCATCGTTCTACCGTTCCTAGACCGGCAAGGGAACTTGCTGTTCCAACAGGACAATGCACGTCCGCATGTATCCCGTGCCACCCAACGTGCTCTAGAAGGTGTAAGTCAACTACCCTGGCCAGCAAGATCTCCGGATCTGTCCCCCATTGAGCATGTTTGGGACAGGATGAAGCGTCGTCTCACGCGGTCTGCACGTCCAGCACGAACGCTGGTCCAACTTAGGCGCCAGGTGGAAATGGCATGGCAAGCCGTTCCACAGGACTACATCCAGCATCTCTACGATCGTCTCCATGGGAGAATAGCAGCCTGCATTGCTGCGAAAGGTGGATATACACTGTACTAGTGCCGACATTGTGCATGCTCTGTTGCCTGTGTCTATGTGCCTGTGGTTCTGTCAGTGTGATCATGTGATGTATATGACCCCAGGAATGTGTCAATAAAGTTTCCCCTTCCTGGGACAATGAATTCACGGTGTTCTTATTTCAATTTCCAGGAGTGTAGATACATACAGTTCAGTTGCCAAATAAAAAACTAACAAATAAACAGACACATACCCCCACATGTATTTTGGTAAAGAAAGAGATAATTTAAATCATACAATTAAGTATAAGCCAGCAGTGCAACAAGCCAACATTGATGCCCCATTGCCCCTTACAGTGGGGCCAGACACAGACCAGAAAGAAAGCTTATATTTTCAAATAAATGCAGAAAGGAGAGCGTAGAGGGATTTCACGTAACGGTAGCTCTAAAAGTTGCAGACGTGCAATGGGAGCCGATCTTAAGACACGCAATGCATACTTGACAGGAGGTCCACATACATTGTCTCTAATGACCTTGATGTCGGCTGGACGTTAAATCATAATCTTCCTTCTCTCCTTCCAAAAGCAAAAGTTCAGAACTCTAGACTTGGTCCCGCATTTACTGTCAGCCATTAACGATGTCGTCATGACAGAAACTGAGGCCAAAATTCCTGCTTCATCATGGGCACTAGGGAAAGTCGCGAGTCAAAGCCTTAGTGAGAAAACATGTTTACTGGCCAAGTTTATATAGGAACGTGGAAGGCATAGTACACAGCTGCTCAGCTTGTGCCCGGCAACATGCAGTTTTACCCTAATCTTTTGCCTCTGGCCCACCACCAGCCACTCTTGGAAAGAGTCATCTGGACTTTTCAGGTCCATTTCAAGGCTCTATGCGGCTACTAACGACGGATGCCTACTCCAAATAACCGTATTGGAAGCACTCTAGCGATTGAAGGGCTTCCGAAACTACAGGTTCGGACAATAGTACCCAATTCTGGACTTTAAAAGGCATAAAGAACCTTCTTATTCCGCCTTTCCACTTATCCTCTAACGGTGCTAGTATTTAAGTAGCGAATGTTGAAAGCCGTGGGAAATGTCATAACTAAAGCAGCACTCACACTTTCCTTGACCACGTACAGAACCACACCAATCCAGGACTGCATCGCAGCGGAACACCTCTATGAGATACTACCACATACGTTTCTCCACCTCTGGGTTCCACATTCCCAGGAAATCCGAGCCCAGCCTTCTGGGCGCTACTCACCAGGAACAGTGTGGATGAGCTCGTACAGACCAACAGCAACATGGATACCTGCTGCAGTGGTAGACACCGATGGTCAGGGATTAACCTTGGCCGACTCAGCGAAGGAATTCGCGGTCACCACCACCGAGAATGGTACCCCCAGAACCAGAACGCCCCCGCTGACAGTTACACAACCACACATATACAACATCTGCTCAAGACAACCAGCAAGAATATCAGTAGCCATCGACAAAGAGACGGAGACGACCAATTAGCCTTCCGAGTACAGTCACCAACGCCCTCACTGCCGCGATCCAGCATAACTCAAGACGTTTCCACTTCCATACACCAGATAGTGGGCTTTGTTTCCGCAAAACCACCAGTTCAGCTGAAGAAAGATCGTCGCGGGCGTTTCACGCCGTACGGGAAGAATCAAGTATCTCTGCGACTTAAAAACCAGCAGAAAGCATGGAGCGGGTCTTCGGTTGCTACATGGAGTGGTGACTACGGCCATGGTCTATTGACTCTTGCGATCATGCCCCCAACCAGCACTTGCGACAGGTATCGTACATTCGCTTCACCATCGTTGTCGTAGCTCACTGTAGGTTCTTGATCTGGTCTTCGCTGCGTCTTTCTGTTACTCGTTGGACTTTCTTAATCAGTCCTTCCATCTTCACTTGCCGATTTCCTCATTGATTTGTCTCACCTTTTCACTTTCTATGATTTGCTGCTTAGTGACCGAGACCTGTCAGTCGCTTCCGATATTTTTTCGTGTCTCAGTCACAGTACCATCGGTAACTTCATTGTCTTGAAGATTGGATTTTGACTATACCACTTCTATTAAATGTTTTTCGTTAAGGGCATCACAAACACTATGGAGGCACCAGTTTCACAACTGTAGTGAGCCTAATACGTAAATAAAAGCGCAACACTCGGTGTTGCTGTTAGAGATAACAGGCAATCAATTTTGACAATCTGTTATTTTTACGTCACCATGGATGTTGCTATTCAAACTATTCTAATTACGCCCTATTGAATGATAGTGCTCCGACGACTAGAAAGCGTCTGTTAAACAGATATATGTATCTCCTATGTATCTTTTCATTTTGCTTGCTTCAAACACCAAATTCTGAATACATTAGAAGTCCCAGGGCTGTACTGTTCGGTCTGGTTTAAAGTGTTTCGAATTTTATGGTCACCTGTATAAATACAATAGTGTTACATATTGCTTGGACCGACAGAGTTAATATTTTACTCACCGATCCACCAGGCGCCAATCCAGCGCGGATCTGTCTCGTCGATAAGTGGTGTGAGGCCAGGTGCAACGAATCTGCTCAGCGAGTAAGACGCCAACAGGTAGCCCACGGTCGGTCCCAGCATGCGCACGAACTGCGACGCCGCTGCGAACATTGCCGAAAACATCATTGGCACTGGGTTCCAGCAACTCTGGCAACAAGTAATAAGGTAAGCCTTCTGTCGTTTCTTTTGAAGGACATCATCTTTACGCCAGTGACTGTTATAAGTTTTTATTAAATTACTGCAATTTCGGCCTTAGGCCGTAATCAACTGTGGCCTAAGGCCGAAATTGCAATAGTGTAATAAAAACTTATAACAGCCACTGGCATAAAGATGATGCCCTTCAAAAAATTTGTCATGACTTTGAATCCCAGCTACAACAAGCTTATTACTTCTGGCGCTGTTCGGCCACTCGTAAGCCTTACAAGAGCTCGATGATAGCAGTTTTACTCTATTTTGTACTGCGTTAGGCGATCGTATTTATAAAATCAAAAATGTTATTCGACTTCACGCTGTTTATCCATAACTCATTTTCCATTAAAGAAAGCCAAATACATAAAATTAATTCATCGTCTTTTATAGTGCTTTCTGATTAAAATTTTATGATATTTGCCAAAACATGGGATATTTATTTTTCCACAGATCTTTCAGCAAACAGTATATTTACTCTCAGAAGTTCCCGTATTCGAATAAACTGGCGCCATTTATGCTAGAGTCTTGACACTCCCTTCTCTATGACAAGGCGTGAATCGTCAACCTTACTCTAACATTTCCAGGATGAAAAATTTGGGACTCTGAGTCGCAGATACGACATGAAACAGTATCCCACCTGAGTTCACCTACCAGTTAGAAACTATTCCTGTAATTATATAAACTGTTATTATTATTATTATTATTATTATTATTACGTTATTGTTAATAAATGATCAAAGCGCAGGATGACTAAAAATTGAGGAGCTTAAAAAAAAGGCGGTGCGCTTTATCATGGGTTTATTCACCCAGCTCGAGAGCGTCGTTTAGTGTTCAACCAACACCTGTGGGGCATTCTAAATGAAAGATGTTCTGCAACGCGTAGAGCCTTATTTTCAAAATTCCGAGGTCCCACGCCCGAGCCGAGGAACAAAATTGCTCCCTCGAAGTTCTGTCTTTCAAAAAGACCTAAAAGAAAAAGAAATTCGGACATGTACCGAGTGTTTGCGGAAATCTTCCATTTGGCACGCCATTTGCGAATGGAGCAGGTAGGGGCTGGAGTATGATTGCGGTACACAATGTACTTTGCACAAGACATTACATCGTAGCTTGTGAAGTACATATGCAGGTTTATACCCTTCAGCACCCTTCGAGAGTTCCAACACTAGGCGCGTTATGCACCTCCTTAGGGAAATAAACAGCAGTCTGCAAGGTGTTGCTTGTATCAGCTTGCAAAATACTGCACCTCGCACCCTCGCACCAATGACGCAGGTCGCTTGGGTTCTGAGACCATCCTCAGTTCCCATGTGCGGCTGGTGGAAGTGTGAAGACTGCTGGCGTCTCTCATAGGACGCAAACAGAGTTCACAACATGCAGCAACGTACCCCTGGTAGATTGGGGACTTTTGGTTTGGAGCCGAGTGGAGGTTCTCAGCCACAGCCAGTTGTGACGGTCATTGCGGTAGATTTCTGGGCTTGCGTTATGGGGTGGAGAACTTGACTTCAGTGGGTCAGGGATGCACTACATAACGGAAGCAGTTACCCAGAGGACAGCAGAGAACTTCCGTCTCCCTTTTCGTGGGCCGGAGCGAGGGTAGGCAGTAGGTTGAGGATATCTGAGGAAGTATTCATAACAGCTCACTGCCATCCAGGAAAGCTGTTGATTTCAAATTGTTCTCGGAACATATTTAAGTGATTAACATAGCAAGACCAGAGTTTAATATAAGTGAGAGAAAAGCAATTGAAAATGTAGAATGCTGGTATATTAATAACGGGTATAACCGCCAGAATGTTAAATGAAAGCACGATTTTTTCCCACATTTCACAGCACTATGAACTAAACACTTGTTTTGATACAATGAAATGGAAACCAAAACATTTGCATCAAAACAAGTGTTCAGTTCCTAGTGCTGTGAAATGTGGGGAAAAAACCGCAAACTGGCATTTATAAGAAGAGGAACAACACTAAAAATGCAACAGGAGCGTAATATGTAGAAAATCGTCCATGCAATCTGCCACTGAAGATGCCTTGCAGAAAATAAAGGCGAAACGCGTATGGCACGAAAATTGCGTTTCATTCAGTTGTTCATAAAGTAAAAACTATCAATGTACCATAAGTATAATTAACTTTAATAATTAGAAACCCAAAGAGGAGAAAATCAAGTGCTCCAAGAGCAGTATCAAAGTTACTAACAATAGCACTTACAAAATAACAGCTGCATCATAAATAAGAAACCTCAGAATCAGTGCAAACCACCTTAGCTGCCCAGGCGGGAGTATATTATCTCAACCGGCGCGGCGTGGCCAACCGACCCGCCGCACTGACCTTTAGACTATGTACGGAAACAATACATGTCCATAACTCGCAAAATACTCTCTCAAAAACACCCACAACAATTAAATACCAATTCAAGGATCCGACAGCAAAATCGGGAATATCTTCAGGTGAGCGAGGTAATAACGCGATGAATAATTAATTTTAACATGTTACCGATCTCCTTTTTCCGGAATGGTAAACGACTCTCGAGGAACTGCGGAAAGAGGTCAGGTTAGACTAACGACAAAATTTAACATGGGAAAAGGCAATTAATTTTAACATGTTACTTGATCTCCTTCCCCCGGAATGGTAAACGACTCGCAAGGAACTGCAGAGAGAGGTCAGGTTAGACAACGACAAAATTTAACATGGGAAAAGGCAGCGTACAAAAGTAGCAGACAGTGCCAGAAAATTTCAGAAGGCTCGCTCACATCGCTTTTAAAATTGAACAAGCACAATCCAGGACGAACGCGTTACCATTTTACTAGCAAATTTGCACTTTAATCTTCCCGCGGAAAGGAAATAAGTTACACTGCAGAGCGGCCCCAAGCAAGTAGTCCCGTTCGGTTTCACAGTTTAATATGTACAAATACAACAATAAAAACAATATCCACAGCACAGAAAATAATCAGCTACGTTAATACAACCGGGACCCTCAGTTAACGGCCAAGAAGGCAAGGGTATTGTGACCTGTCATAAACAGAATACCTCAGAGTGGACACAAGTTCCGCTAATCCGGTAACACAACACAGGGAGGCTGAGCAGAACCACTCTATAGAACTTGGTCAAATATCGGCTACTGGCAGTGCAACTAGCGACCGTTGTGATTCTGGCGGGAACCATTACCGTGAAGTCATGAACTAGCCGTCGAATTAACCTGCATCGACCACCACTTAAATACTGCACAGAAACGGAACCGTAGTTCGAACCATTCCACATCAAGTACGTTCTCACCTGATTCTTTGTCGGCGTTGAAAACAGTTGATCTGGGTGTCTGCAGCAGGTAGGTAATCGGACGTAATTCCAACATGTCACACCTTCAACAGCCGATCCTACTGCAGCAGACGAGACCCTTCGGACCGCTCTGCTCCATTCCCACCAGACGTCCCAACCAGTCTCACAATCTCCACGCCCCGCGTCCTCTGTGACAACGACGTGTTCTACCGGGCTCAGCAGTCTTGGAAGGCAGAACGCCACGGAATGACACCGTACCACTTCAGTCCACAACCGCCACTCGGCTCCCTCCGCCCTGTCTCGCGCCGTCCCTCCAAAAACCGCTTCTTCAGCACACGGCTCTCTCGCTGACCAGTGCCGCACATCAGATTATTTCTCTCAGAGACGTGCTACGATACATCGATAGGTCGTGGCAACGCTCAGTAGTATCTCGTACATATTGCATTCGAATCGTAATATGATAAAAAGATACGTGTAATTTGAGTGAATTTTTACCGAATTTCTGATGGTTGGAATCTGGTTTTACAGGACAGAGCGGATCAGGTTGTCGAAAGGGGCCAAGATCAGTTAGTGTTAGTTACACAAGAACGAACAACTTTATTCCTCGAATGTCAATGCACAGTTTTCTCTTTAAAACAACAAGGATCAATTCACGGCTGAGGGCCCAAGTAACTTCTCAATAATAAAGTTTAAATAATTCCTTTTAAAATACAAGGATTTAGGGGAACGGCTGAAGGCCTTACTTAAGTAAAATTAAAATATCTCCAAATAATTCCTTTTAAGGGATAAGAAATTAGACAAACGGCTGAAGGCCTTACTTAAGTAAAATTAAAGTATCTTCTCAACTAAAGGCCCAAATAATATTTCAGATCAGCAAAGGAAATTCTTTAAAAGGCAAGCACTTACTAATTTCGGCTAAAAGCCGTATTAAGGAATATTTGAATTAATTCCTCGGCTGAAAGCCCAATGATATTTCAACATAATAAAGGGGAACCTTTAAAGACAAGCATTTACACAGTACAAAAGAAAACCATATTACGAAAACTTAAAATATCTTGACAGCTGAACGTCCCAAACAAAATTATTCAAAATAATTAAAGACAAACCTTAAGACTCTCACAGTACAACTGAAGGCCATTTTAAGAATTTAAGACAATTAAAGAGAAACCTTACAGACAGAAATTTACACATTATGGCTGGAAGCCACAGATTCTAAAACAAACGTGGCTGAAGTGCTAGATACAGAGCAAACAAGAATTTTAAATAAAACACGGCTGAAGGCCTAATCTTAAAATACTTCACATAAGGTTTGGCTGAAGGCCATATACTGAATATATACTCCTGTAAATGGAAAAAAGAACACATTGACACCGGTGTGTCAGACCCACCATACTTGCTCCGGACACTGCGAGAGGGCTGTACAAGCAATGATCACACGCACGGCACAGCGGACACGCCAGGAACCGCGGTGTTGGCCGTCGAATGGCGCTAGCTGCGCAGCATTTGTGCACCGCCGCCGTCAGTGTCAGCCAGTTTGCCGTGGCATACGGAGCTCCATCGCAGTCTTTAACACTGGTGGCATGCCGCGACAGCGTGGACGTGAACCGTATGTGCAGTTGACGGACTTTGAGCGAGGGCGTATAGTGGGCATGCGGGAGGCCGGGTGGACGTACCGCCGAATTGCTCAACACGTGGGGCGTGAGATCTCCACAGTACATCGATGTTGTCGCCAGTGGTCGGCGGAAGGTGCACGTGTCCGTCGACCTGGGACCGGACCGCAGCGACGCACGGATGCACGCCAAGACCGTAGGATCCTACGCAGTGCCGTAGGGGACCGCACCGCCACTTCCCAGCAAATTAGGGACACTGTTGCTCCTGGGGTATCGGCGAGGACCATTCGCAACCGTCTCCATGAAGCTGGGCTACGGTCCCGCACACCGTTAGGCCGTCTTCCGCTCACGCCCCAACATCGTGCAGCCCGCCTCCAGTGGTGTCGCGACAGGCGTGAATGGAGGGACGAATGGAGACGTGTCGTCTTCAGCGATGAGAGTCGCTTCTGCCTTGGTGCCAATGATGGTCGTATGCGTGTTTGGCGCCGTGCAGGTGAGCGCCACAATCAGGACTGCATACGACCGAGGCACACAGGGCCAACACCCGGCACCATGGTGTGGGGAGCGATCTCCTACACTGGCCGTACACCACTGGTGATCGTCGAGGGGACACTGAATAGTGCACGGTACATCCAAACCGTCATCGAACCCATCGTTCTACCATTCCTAGACCGGCAAGGGAACTTGCTGTTCCAACAGGACAATGCACGTCCGCATGTATCCCGTGCCACCCAACGTGCTCTAGAAGGTGTAAGTCAACTACCCTGGCCAGCAAGATCTCCGGATCTGTCCCCCATTGAGCATGTTTGGGACTGGATGAAGCGTCGTCTCACGCGGTCTGCACGTCCAGCACGAACGCTGGTCCAACTGAGGCGCCAGGTGGAAATGGCATGGCAAGCCGTTCCACAGGACTACATCCAGCATCTCTACGATCGTCTCCATGGGAGAATAGCAGCCTGCATTGCTGCGAAAGGTGGATATACACTGTACTAGTGCCGACATTGTGCATGCTCTGTTGCCTGTGTCTATGTGCCTGTGGTTCTGTCAGTGTGATCATGTGATGTATCTGACCCCAGGAATGTGTCAATAAAGTTTCCCCTTCCTGGGACAATGAATTCACGGTGTTCTTATTTCAATTTCCAGGAGTGTAGAACAGACAAAATTAAAATACGGTTGAAGGCCTGGTACGGTACTTGCTACAAAAGATAATCACAATCACAAACAACAGAACAGTAGTGCTCAGAAGTGTTCCAAGGGTCGACCTGGGAAGGAAACTCTAACAACAGTTTAGGTGAGACAGGCAGCCAAGCTGTAATCGGGTGGCAGCACGATCTAGGGACGGCTGAGGAACCAACCAACAACCTAATCAATTCCCTTCAACACCGTTAGTTATGTTAGCACATCTGAACATATAAACAAATACGTAATCAGTGCCGTTTGTTGCATTGTAAAATGTTAGTTTCATCCGGAGATATTGTAACCTAAAGTTGACGCTTGAGTACCGCTCCTCCGCTGTTCGATCGTGTGTATGGGAGAGCACCGAATTACGTAGGGATCCAAAGGGAACAGTGATGGACCTTAGGTACAGAAGAGACTGGAACAGAAAATTACGTCCACATGCTAACACCTTTCTATTGGTCTTTTTCACTGACGCACATGTACATTACCGTGAGGGGTGAGGTACACGTACACACGTGGTTTCCGTTTTCAATTACGAAGTGGAATAGAATATGTCCCGACATGTCAGGCCAATAGATGTTCAATGAGGTGGCCATCATTTGCTGCACACAATTACAATCTCTGGCGTTATGAATGTGGTACACGCCGCAGTACATCTGGTGTAATGTCGCCGCAGGCTGCCACAATACGTTGTTTCATACCCTCGTGGGTTGTAGGCACATCACGGTACACATTCTCCTTTAACGTACCCCACAGAAAGAAGTCCAGAGGTGTAAGATCAGGAGAACGGGCTGGCCAATTTATGCGTCCTCCACGTCCTATGAAACGCCCGTCGAACATCCTGTCAAGGGTCAGCCTAGTGTTAATTGCGGAATGTGCAGGTGCACCATCATGCTAATACCACATACGTCGACGCGTTTCCAGTGGGACATTTTCGAGCAACGTTGGCAGATCATTCTGTAGAAACGCAATGTATGTTGCAGCTGTTTGGCCCCTGCAACGAAGTGAGGACCAATGAGGTGGTCGCCAATGATTCCGCAACATACATTTACAGTCCACAGTCGCTGTCGCTCTACCTGTCTGAGCCAGCGAGGATTGTCCACAGACCAGTAATGCATGTTCCGTAGATTCACTGCCCCGTGGTTTGTGAAACCCGCTTCATCGGTAAACAGGTAGAACTGCAACACATTCTCTGTTAATGCCCATTGACAGAATTGCACTCGATGATTAAAGTCATCACCATGTAATTGCTGATGTAGCGACACATGAAACGGGTGAAAGCGGTGACGATGCAGTATGCGCATGACACTACTTTGACTCAGTCCACCGGCTCTCGCAATGTCCCGTGTACTCATGTGTGGGTTCATGGCAACAGCAGCTAACACACCAACTGCACCCGCTTCTCCTGTGACGGGCCTGTTACGGACCCGCTTGCGTGCTACGACCATACCTGTTGCATACAGTTGGCGATAGATGTTTTGCAATGTGCGGCACGTTGGATGCTCTCTGTCCGGGTACCGTTCTGCATACACCCTGCAGGCTTCAGCTGCATTTCGTCTACACTCGCCATAGATAAGTATCATCTCCGCCTTTTCAGAGTTCGAATACACCATGGCCACAGTTCCTACGACACTACACTATCACAGACGTCTGGTAACACGGTGTACTACAGTTGGTCTGCGTGCGGAGACGAATGCAGAATAACAATAGCAGCAAGCGCTACATGCGGACACTGCGACAGCTAGACTGCGACAGCTAGACCAAACCACAACAGTGCACTACAGTCACACTCGTAAACACGGTCGTCATCGTAAACATGTCCCTGCAGATGCTGCTCGCCGACCGTGGCCCGTGTTTGTTACAAAACGCAACTGAACGTCGGAGGTTTCAAGCGTCAACTTTAGGTTACAATACCTCCGGATGTAATTAACATTTTGCAATGCAATAAACGGCACTGATTACGTATTTGTTTATATGTTCAGATGTGCTAACAAAACTAGCGTGGTTCCATTTAAAAAAAAACGTAGGTTGCAATGAAGATGCTTTTGTTAGTTGTTCATTTGCGACGAGTTTCGCCTGTATTGAAAGGCATCTTCAGACAATCGAACTATGGGTAAATAATCATTTCATGAAATGAAGAATAAAACGTATACAATTAATCACAAGCAAGAATGGGCCAAGTGCACGTATAATGCTAAAATACAAAACAAATACGAGGTTCGCAATTTGTACCTTGTGAAGGTGTACAGCAGTGTGGAGACATATCATAAGCCAATTGTGGTAAAGAGGAGAACTCTCGCATGCTAAGACGAGAAGTGCCATTTTACAAATACAGGTTCTGTCAATAGCATAAAAAATCACCATATGGAGACGAGGCATCTTAAACACAAGGTCACGCCAGTGCTAGCACATCAGGTTGTGCGTGTATGACAGAGGTAAACAAGCCCTACTTTGTGTCTGAGGGGCGTTGTCTCCATATGATGATATTTTATGTTGTTGAAAGAACCAGTGTTTTTAAATAAACTCACTTTCTGTCTTACCGTACGAGAGGTTTCGTTTATTACCATTATTGGGTTGTGTGTTACCACAGTACTGTAAAGCTTCACAAGGTACAAATTCCGACCATCGGCATTGTTCCTTATTTTAGTGTTATACATGGACTTGGCCCATTGTTGCCTGGAATTAATTTTATACGTTTGTCTCCTCATTTCAAGAGATGATTCTTTATCCATAGGTTGATTGTTTGAACACGCCTTTCAATACAGGCGAAACGCGTCGCAAATGAACTAATAAAACCATCTTTATTGCAACCACGACTGAATTCTCTCTATAACATTACAACTGTTGCTGTACCAGTGCCACATAGTGAGAATGGAGTGGTAGTAATTTAGTCGCTTAAGATTTGTTGTAATAATAAAAATTAGTAAACAGCAAAATAACAATGGTAATTCAATAAAGGTTCATGCGAATACACGTGTCTTTTCATCATATTACCTTTCAAATGTAATACGTATTAATGTTGAAAAAATTTGAATTTAGAAAGAAGATGAGTGGGGTTCGATCCACATATTATAGACCTTTAATGCTAAGCACATGATCGCCGCCATATCATGCTGATGGTGACAATGTACAAATACATCACTGACGGGTAAAATTTCTCTTGAAGTTTTATCAAAACTGCATAAGCAGTACTCCATATTACTTGCACATTTAGTTGTCCTAATGAACTACTGTCAGTGTGCGAAGTCTGAAGTAAATCTGTGATCGGACTGCCGTGGCCTCCTTTTATCAGTGGAAATGGGAAGAAAGTGCACTACTGGCCATTAAAATTGCTACACCGCGAAGATGACGTGCTACAGAAGCGAGAGGAAGAAGATACTGTGATATGCTAATGATTAGCTTTTCAGATCATTCACACTAGGTTGGCGCCGGTAGCGACACCTACAACGTGCTGACATGAGGAAAGTTTCCAACCGATTTCCCATACACAAACAGTAGTTGACCGGCGTTGCCTGGCGAAATGTTGTTGTGATGCCTCGTGTTAGGAGGAGAAATGCGTACCATCACGTTTCCGTCTTTGATAAAGTTCGGATTGTAGCCTATCGCGATTGCGGTTTATCGCATCGCGACATAGCTGCTCGCGTTGGTCGGGATCCAATGACTGTTAGCAGAATATGGAATCGATGGGTTCAGTAGCGTAATACGGAACACCGTGCTGGATCCCAACGGCATCGTATCACTAGCAGTCGAGATGACAGGCATCTTATCCGCATGGCTGTAACGGATTGCGCAAGCACGTGTCGATCCCTGAGTCAACAGATGGGGACGTTTGCAAGACAACAACCATCTGCATGAACATTTCGACGACGTTTGCAGCAGAATGGACGATAAGCTCGGAGACCATGGCTGCGGTTACCCTTGACGCTGCGTCACAGGCAGGAGCGCCTGCGATGGTGTAGTCAACGACAAAACCTGGGTGCACCGATGGCAAAACGTCATTTTTTCGGATGAATCCAGGTTCTGTTTACTGCATCATGATGGTCGCATCCGTGTTTGGTGACATCGCAGTGAACGCACATTGGAAGCGTGTATTCGTCATCGCCATACTGGCGTATCACCCGGCGTGATGGTATGGGGTTCCATTGGTTACACGTCTCGGTCACCTCTTGTTCGCATTGACGGCACTTTGAACAGTGTACGTTACATTTCAGATGTGTTATGACTCGTGGCTCTATCCTTCTTTCGATCCCTGCGAAACCCTACATTTCAACAGGATAATGCACGACCGCATTTTTCAGGCCCTGTACGGGCCTTTCTGGATACAGAAAGTGTTCGACTGCTGCCCTGACTCCAGATCTCTCACCAATTCTCCAGATCTCTCACCAACTGAACACGTCTGTTTAATGGTGGCCGAGCAACTGGCTCGTCACAATACGCCTGTCACTACTCTTGATGAACTGTGGTATCGTGTTAAAGCTGCATGGGCAGCCGTACCTGTACACGCCATCCAAGCTCTGTTTGACTCAATGCCCAGGTGTATCAAGGCCGTTATGACGGCCAGAGGTGGTCGTTCTGGGTACTGATTATTCAGGATCTATACACCCAAACTGCGTGAAAATGTAATCAGTGTCAGTTCTAGTATATTTGTCCAATGAATACCCGTTTATCATCTGAATTTTTTGTTGGTGTAGCAATTTTAATGGCCAGTAGTGTACATTTATGGAGCAACTCGACTAAATTGAGGTATCGGTTGATAAGTCACGTGCTGAAGCATAGAGGAATGAAATTAGCTAATGGAGTGAAGTCTGGGTCATACAAATTGTATAGGGAGACCAAGGTGGACTATTCTAAGCAATTTCAAGTGGTTACATCTCGCAGTGTATAGATTTATGTGGGAAATTCCAGTCTTCGGAGTGATCACAACAACAATACCTGCTGCCTAGGTGGACAACATTTAGTAGTTCTGTGTAACTCAATATACTGAATCAGTCTGCACAGGTATTCAGCTACAGACTACATTATCATTCTGTATTTCTTAGCGCAGGCTGCGTGAATGACCTATGAGCAGCGGAGCTTTGTTTCTGGGTGCGTTGTCGTCCATGTAGGCGAGTCCCAGAGACAGCGGCAGGGAGGCCCCGGCGCCCATCAGCAGCTGAGAAGCTACCAGCAGCAACGCCGGTGTGCCCAGTGTATCCGCGGCCGCTGCTGTGACGTCAGCGGCGCTGTCACGCGGGCAGTCGTCGGCAGGCGCTGCGGCTCCGCACAGCTGCCACGCTGGAGCTGGAGCGAGACGCGAAGGCTGAAGGACGGGCGTCAGCCGTCTCACTATTTGCACTTTCAACTATTAAGGTACTGCCAACAGGACAAACTTTAATACTTTTTTTACCCCTTCTTTTAACTGCTGTGTTAACAGATATCTACGAAAATTCATCATAAAACATTAGCACTGATATATTTTTCGATCATTTGTGGATATATGACAAATTAAGAAATTACCATCAGTGATGGCAAAGTCAGCACGAAAACGGGAATCTGTGTAGCTGTGTTAAAACACGTGAAAAATTCGAAAAGATGTGAAAGAACAGATTATTTAATGTACAAAGTAATTGGTATGAGGGGTCACCGCAGCTTTGAAGACACATTTCAAATTATGAAAACCGCAGCAGCTACGTCAAAATTATTTATTAATCACGAGTAGTTTCATGACATTTGCATACTGTTCTTAGTATCTCTTTAAGGGTGTCCATTCGTTCCGTTTTTCCCCGGACAGTCCCGTTTTTTACCAAAATGTCCTGCTGTACCGAAAGTTTTGTTGGGGACGCTCAAATGTCCCGTTTTGTTATGATTCCGCTTGGCTAGAGTATTTTACGCTACTGGTTGTTTGACTTGCTATTAACTGAGCAATTATTTACGCTAGGAAGCGTGTGATGACTTTCAGCAAACCCCAAACATGTACCCAACTGTCAAAAATCGCAAGTAATTTTAAACGCACTATAGGTTACGAATAACAACAAAGATTTTTCTCTTCTAAATCGATCCACTGAATCCGTCCTTTCGGTCCAGAGATACTCTACATCACTGATACATGCTCTCTGGCTTTCGTTACCACACTGTTAATGTTTTGCACTGTGCAAACACTGTTTCATTATGCCAAAATGAAAGTGTAATTTTAACAGCAATATAAAAAGCGAGTTTCCTTCTATCACTGGTAGTGGAGAAACTGAAGAATGTACGTTGTGCAGATCAAAATTTGATATTGGTCATGGTGGAAGGTCTGACATTGTGAATCACATTAAGACGAAGAAACATCGCATGAGTGATCAAACGAAAAGAGCAAATAAATGCGTAAGTGACTACTATGTAAACTTAAAATCAGTAACAGAAATGGACAGGCAGTTGTCAGCACAAGAAGCTACGTTTGCATACCACAGTGCAATGCATAACCATAGCTTTAAGTCAATGGACTGTACTACAGCAGTTGTTAAAAAACTTTTCAATCCTAAATTCACATGTGGACACACAAAATGTAATGCAATCATTTCAAATGGGTCCGTCCCCGGTAGCTGGGTGGTCAGCGCGATGGAATGTCAATCCTAAAGGCCGGGTTCGATTCCCGGATGGATCGGAGATTTTCTCCTCTCAGTGACTGGGTGTTGTGTTGTCCTAATTATCATCATCTCATTCCCATCGACGAGCAAGTCGCCGAAGTGGCTTCAAATCGGAAGACTTGCACCCGGCGAACGGTCTACCCGGCGGGAGGCCCTAGTCACACGACATTATTATTTCAAATGTTATTGCACCGTATGCAGCTCAGCAGGTTTTAAATGAACTGAAAAGTCCTCGATTCATTTCTGTAATGATTGATACATCGAATCATTTGGTTTTGAAGTTGGTTCCTCTCCTTATCAGGTATTTTCACCCTGAAAATGGCATCACGGTGAAAGTGCTTGAATTTCTTAATTTAGCTGGAGAAACTTCAGATTTACTCCAGAATTATGTGCTGGAGGTTTTAAAGGAATATGATTTTGAGGGAAAGGTGATTACAGTTTCTGCAGACAACACTAACACCAATTTTGGTACCGAGCGAGGTGGCGCAGTGGTTAGACACTGGACTCGCATTCGGGAGGACGACGGTTCAATCCCGCGTCCGGCCATCCTGATTTAGGTTTTCCGTGATTTCCCTAAATCGCTCCAGGCAAATGCCGGGATGGTTCCTTTCAAAGGGCTCAGCCGACTTCCTTTCCCGTCATTCCCTAATCCGATGAGACCGATGACCTCGCTGTCTGGTCTCCTTCCCCGAAACAACCAACCAACCAACCAATTTTGGTGATTAGCAGAGGAAAGGAGAAAACAATTTGTTCTATAAACTTCAACAGAACACAGTGAATAATGTAGTAGCTGTTGGCTGTCCAGCACATGTGGTGCACAATTCTTTACAAACTGGCTCAGATTGCCTACTCATCGACTGCCAATTAATTGTAAACAAAATCTACCAGAATTTCCACATATATACAGTAAGGGTTGAATCTATGAAGTCATTCTCTAAGTTTACTGAAACTGAATACAAAACTGTACTTGGGCACAGCAAGGCAAGGTGGCTATCTCTGCTACCAGCATTGGAAAGAATTGCAGAGATATTTCCTGCTTTGAAATCATGTTTCATTTCCCTTGATAAGTGTCCTGTTATCCTTAAACAATTCTTTGATAACCCTGTGTCTATTGTTCTTCTACATTTTCTTGTTAGCCAGCTAAAACCTTTTTCCACAACAATTAAATGTATTGAGAAACAAGAAATCACAATAGTGGAAGTTTATCAAGAAATAAAGAAATTATTGGGCAAATTACAATGTAGAAAATCTGAAAGATTTCTCACATCCTTTATACATGAGACTAAGAAAGCTGGAAGAGGACGGTGAAATTAGTGTAGAACAATTTCATATTTATGCTGACATCTTCTATGACTCTTGCATTGAATATATTAAAGTATGGTGTTTACCATTTCTCACACCTTTTAAAGCATTTGACTTGGTAAATACTGAAAAGGAGCCGCTACAGTGGAAGGATATTCAGGACTGTTGTGTTTTTGTTAAAAGTATTGTACCAAATTTTCCTATTGATGAAGACGAACTGTTCGATGAATTTTCATGTGCACAGATCTTCATAAAAAGTGAAGAAGGAGACAAAGAAAGTGTTAAAATATTTGCTTATTTCAAAAGTAAAAACATTAACATGAAAAACATGATTTATTTGGTGTTTTGTCTGGAAATTCCTGGGTCAGATTCTGCTGTAGAACGTGTGTTTTCGTTAGTGAACTCTTTGTGGTCAGATGAAAGAAACAGAATGAAAGTTGAAACAGTGAGGGCCTTGCTCATTGTCAAAACACACTTTAATGGTGTATCGTATACTGACTTTTATGATACAATTTCAAACGAAAATGCAATTCTTGATAAAGTATATAAAAGTGAAAAGTACGGTGATAGTGTGGCAGAATAATTGTAAAAAGTGATTTGGGATCATGTGAGTGCACGTTGTAAAGGTCAACTTGTATATGTATTAAATTTAGTCAATACAATATTTATGTCCCGTTTTTTTACTTCATTGTCCTAGGTTTTTCTCTAATTTATTTTAAATGTCCCGTTTTTCAATGAAAATGAAATGGTCACCCTACTTTAAGGGTAAAGAGTACAAGTCCCCTATCATTTCTTTATTCTCACTGAGATTTGAAGGACATTATGTATTGAAAGTTCAACAGTCTGTTACCTGAAGCCATGACTATAATGTCGTCAAACCTGTCCTAGTTAATAAATCATTTTCTTGCAGCTGTTGCGGCTTTCTTCACTTGGAATTATTTAATCCAACAGAACTCTCAACTGGAAAGACATGTACAGACAAATATTCAATACATTTAAATTCGCAACTTCAAATTCAGCATTTCGGACTTCAATGAAAAATGCAGAAATTTCATCAGAACAGGCAAATTTTCCCAAAAATTCGTCGCAAGGAGGGTCAGTTGTATACATAACGCCATGTACATTACGAAAATCATTACCAGACATGTCTGGAAAGTGAAAGCTATTCCCTCTGTCAGTTGTTCGAAGATGCGAAACCTCGAATTCATAGTCTGCACAGAACCAGTGGATTTATTTCAGGTTCTCTTCTTCAGTGCAGTCGAGCGTCCTGCGTCTTCGAATAGAGGTACTTTATTTTCAGTGGTACTAAGAGGAATATTATACCTTTCAGTTACTTCCCCATTCCTGATTTCCTTGTTGGTTGGTTGGTTTGGGGAAGGAGACCAGACAGCGTGGTCATCAGTCTCATCGGATTAGGGAAGGATTGGGAAGGAAGTCGGCCGTGCCCTTTCAGAGGAACCATCCCGGCATTTGCCTGGAGTGATTTAGGGAAATCACGGAAAACCTAAATCAGGATGGCCGGACGCGGGATTGAACCGTCGTCCTCCCGAATGCGAGTCCAGTGTCTAACCACTGCGCCACCCCGCTCGGTGCCTGATTTCCTTCCAGCCCTGGAAAAACAGCCAGCTGCAGAGTGACATCGTCATAATTTTGATACCTGCGACCTACCAGTTTGGTGCTATGACTCTCAGCTTTTAACAATACGTAACACAAAACGAAAAGCGTAAGATCTGAGAACAACTACGACAAAAGGTGAGAAAATTACGAAATTCAGCGTTGGTAAAATTGTCTCATTTTTACCAAGCTTCCTAGAGCAACAATGCCAATGAAAGTGCGAACTTTGTTTTATACATGGAGTGTGCTCTCGTTATGGCTGTGTGGGTCATGCACAGTAATATTATTTCCAGAAGATCCGAAGATGACAGGTAGACTTTGTCACTGAGGAAATAAAAATATTTCAGCACGCGAACTTGGCTGCAAAAATTCTTTCTTAACTCCCAAGTGATATTATTAAGCCTAAATGCAACATAATATTTATACCTAAAAGTGACCTAAAAAGAGTCTGATAAGCAAAAAAGAAGTTTTTATCCAGATATGAATGAAACAGTTCGACAAGACGGTTTTGTAAATTATCGAAAATGATCTCCATTACGACGAAAGTAGAAACAGGCGAACAGTGCTAACAAAGCTGAAAATAGCTATTACACATTGTTTTCTGCGTTTGATGCAGTGACGTCTCTAATGGATAGGTCAGGAACTTGGCAGAGTATCTGAAATAATTGTTATCAAAAACTGAATAAAGGACTATAAACTTGAGACAATGTAAAGAAGTCTGAAAATAGTCATAGCTAAATATCTTCTGCGTGCGGACCAAAAAGTGACATCTCTGCTCTTTAGTTTAGGATCTTGGTAGAACACTAAATACAATCGTTTTCAAAAACTGGCAAAGTAATCCCACGTGACAAAGTCGCCACAGTCGACCGTACTATGTCGAGCCAAATTAGCGCTCACCTAAAGTTGTCCTTCGATCATCCCACATCCAGTCCGATTTAGTCTCATCCGAATTTCATCTGTTTCCAAAACTTACAGAATGCCTTCGCGAACTTTACTTTGATAGTAATGAAGCGTTGTAAGCAGAAGTGAGGTAGTGTGTCCGTCAACAAAGTTAAACATTCTACAGTGACGGTGTCAAAAACATGCTTTTCAACGTGAAAAGCGCCTGTATCAGCTGGAATTGTCGCCGTCGAGTGCATACTGACCTTCAAGGATGCTGTTTGTCATCTCCATGTAGTTATTGAACAGTATGTGGTAGATCACTTCTGTAGTAAACACGATGACTCAAGTTGTCTTGGAGAAGTGAAAATGAGTGAAGATACGAGAAATCAGGGAGTCTGGGAGATATTTTGAAGTCATCACACCCACTTCCGGTCACTTGTGACATTATCTTAGCGGAAGAGTCTATAAAAACTCACAGCTACCGAATGCTTGGCACTTGTGACCATAACGGCCAATGTAAAGACCCCAATGTCATCGGCTGGAATGAAATGTTTCACCGCTGCTGTGAGGTAATAGCGCCGTTATGCCAAAGTGTCTGCTGAGCCCATGAAAGGAGGTTGAATAATTCGAAATATTCTTAAGCCAGCTGAAACTATAGATTTCGTCAGTACATATACAGTGTAGTGCATATCATGATATCAAAGCGTAACGTCAAATTTAGTACAGCACTATATGGACTTTCGTGATGTGAGAGAGACGTGGATGAGTTCACCAGTGCTGTTGGTAGACAGGTGGTCCTCCAGCACGCCGTGCTCCCTGGTGAGAGCGAGTGCTCGTTGGCCTGGCCCCAGGGCCAGGTAGAGGACAAGTCTCGAGACGCAGGCGACGCCGAGCACCGCCGCACCCGCTGCCACCCAGCGCGGCTTGTGCCCGCGGCTGCCCAGGTAGTTCAGCACTACCGTGCCCACCAACATGGACACCTCGAAAGCCGCCAGGATCACACCTGCAACCGGCAGCGCAACTGGAACGTACACATTCTGCCAGAAACCAGATTATGAGAAACGGGAATGCAGAAAGAGGGGCGATTAGAAACTGAAAGACACACACACATACACACACGCATGCTCACAAGCAACGAAAGAGGGGAGGCTAAAGCAGCGAGGGAGGATGGTAGAACCAAAGAGGAAGTAATAGAGAGAGGGGGGCTATAAGCGAAGAACAGAGAGAAGGGAAGATGACAGGTACTGACGCAAAGGGCGAATGGATGGAAAAAGAGTCGTGTGAACTGATCTACGCCAGTTTATATACGTCAAGCAAAATAACCTAAAAACGTGTAACGCAAGAATTGTGCAATGAGTGTCGTAAGGTTGCTTAGATTTGTAGACCGCACACCACCAAAAACGAAAATACTGCCGAGGAAAAATATTTTTTTATACTAACTTGGATGATGTTTGAAATGTACAGAATGGATCTGTCAGCATATTATAGCAAAAGTAAAGTCTGTACGGAGAGGTTATAGCTACAAGCAGAAGTGTTAGGTCTAGCGAGATCCGAAATGGATCCGACTGTGAAATAAAACGGATAAGATTAAAAAGAGTCGATGGAATTAGATTAATAATCTGTGGTTTCTATCTTCTACCAGATTCAGACACGTTGGACGTAGTATAAACTCAACCGCAAGGATATACCCCGTGAACACAGTAATAGTAGGTAGTGACTTCATGCTGCCCATTATCGACTGGGAAAACTGTACTTCGTTACCAGTGGTAAGAATAAATACTACTGCAAAGCAACGCTGAAAACATCGTCTAATAAAACTGCCAAGCACTACTACGCCGATAACATTCACAGAAAGTAATGTTTCAGGCCTCTTAGTTACAGACAGGGCCGATCTTTTCGAGAGTATCAGCAATGAGTGATGGATTAGCGAGCATACTGTTATTGCAGGAACAACGGTCACCAAAACAACAAATGTCCAAGAAAGCAAGGACGGTCGAACTAACAGAGCACCACTATCAAATTTCTTGAAGGACAGACTGAGAACAATTAGTGGACATCTCACAAACGTTGAACATATGCGGTTAAAGCTGAAAGACGTTGCAACCTGTCGTAGGGATAAGCACGTACCAAGTAAAACAATAATAAATGGCAAAGACTCAATCTGGTTTGGTGGTACGAACTATTCGCAAAACGTTGCGAATTTATTCTCGCTGAAGAAGAGGCTACAATTAAACTAACAAGGAAGAGTTAATACCATCCATAACAACGTAAAGAATCAGACAGTATCAGATTATGAAATAAATGGTGAACATCTTTAAATCACCACATCATGTGAGGATTTAGGTGTAACATTTGAAAGCTGCTTGTCAGAATGTCAAATTTCAAAATTACCCTTTCTGACACGTATTCTGATTCGCAAGCAAATTGCAAAGATATTTGGTACCAAATGATCGATTGCCGAAGATGTTACAATCTTTGACTAGCTGGAAAACGGAATGTCGGCCGAGAGGTACTTTGGCGAGTACAGGTGTGAGCGAATAGTAAGCTAGCGCGGCCGCGTGGTCTGAGTCTTGTATCTCGTTTGAACGACACAAAGCATGGTAGTTTGTTCCTTTTAGTGTTCCCGGGTGACGTTCCGCGAACGGCTCCAGTTGTTGGTTGCACGTTTTTGCTATGAAAAACTGATGCAGTAACTTCAAAGTTGCTATGGACAACTGATGTAGTAACTTTGAAGTTGCTTCTGTTACTTATTCTCACTAAAAGAGTTACAAGAATATGGTGAGATTGCTGCTAGCATTCTGACAGCTACGTGTAATATTTCTTTGAAGGAGCCTCAGCTTTTAATGCGTTTTAGATCTGTTTAGACGTAACGTTGGTTGTTCAGTTAGCAGCCTGTTTTCCAAGCATATGTTACACCATCAGGTTTCATTAAACCATCCAAATAGTATGCATGCTCAATATACTCAAGTCTATTTAAACGATTCGAGTATTTTCTAATGGGTCTGTAATTATTATTAGGTCAATCCATTCTTATTTGGTTGCCTTGTCTCCCACGTGGAGCATTCTTTCCTGTACTCATAATTCTGGATCAATTCGTAATAATTAAACATTGCACTGAAGCTTACATTTCCGTGTTACCGATGAATTAACGTTTGAAGATTCTACTATTTGCTCTACCTTGTATGGGTTTTCCACTCTGTACTTAACTTAAACACTCATTTTTCTTCTGTCCTCAGCAGAAATGTTAGTCAATACGAGGCACAGTTGCAATGAATATAAACTTTTTTCAATGCTGCGGTCAACGAAAACCTCTTGGTACATCTTTCCATCTTTTACTAATTAGAAGAAAAGTGACAAAGTGAAAACTTCGAGACTGGCTGCTGGTGATGTGATAAACGATGAGATTCTGTTGGTTATTTGTATTTCAGGTCTAGTGCAGAGGGGTATTAGGTAATGAGGTGGAGCTACAAACATTCGAAGCAAGTGCTTCACCTAAAAGGTGGAGCGTATGTACGTTGTCAGAATCAGATCATGAAAGTGCTAGAAGTAACTTCTTCTTCTACTTTCGCCTCGTCCCGTTTCTTCCATAGGGTCCGCATTGTTGTGTTGGTTGAGGCAAAGTTAGTAGCACGTGGTGGCCGGAAGCCATCCTAAGACCACCACTCCCCCTAGGACGGACTCTGGGTATGCCCGGTGCAGTGCACCAACTCGACATGGCATGCACTCAACAAGTCTTTGTAAGTCCCCTGGAGAAAAAATGAGGCAAGTTGCCTCTGTAGCCGTCCACAACCGCAGAACTGTTGCCAGTGCAGGATTTTGTTCATCTTCTTCTCGTCTTGGCTGGCGCCACTCGTTTCGCAAGCGTTGCCTGTCCGGTAGTGGCAGCAGCGGGGGTTATCCATATGTAGTAACTGTTGCCCTATCTTTGGGGCGACGTCGTTGTTTTTCCATGTCGTGTGAGTGTGGCAGTTCGGTTGGGGACTCAGGAGGAGCCAGGTCCGCACATGGACTGCCGGATGGAAGGGCTGTGGTCACGAGCGTGCACGACCTCGTCGTAAACCGGATCCAGCAAGCTTTAAGATGAATGCATTTCATTTCAAGTAGATAAACCTCCACCATTGTGACATCTCGCGATTCTCCAGTGACTTGGCTTCGTGTTGCTGTTCGTAGTATCGCCGAGGCGAAGAGCAGCGAGTGGAGGGCTTGGGGAAAGAGGATCTGATTATATTTTCTCGAATTCTTATTACTATTTACTGCGTTCAGCTTGTTACAATTTGTTAAGTTCAACCAACGGTGTTTTTCCTGCCTGGTGGCCCCTAACGCCCCAGTTACCTTCCCTGGGGGTTATTGTATGTTACGGCAGAGTACGTTTCCTCACCTTGCCGCTGCTGTCCGGTAAGGTGTGTAGTTTTCGCAGCTTTCTTGATTGTAGGCCGTTTGTGATTCTTCTACTCTGGTGGTAGTGATTCCTTTCTCGTTCCGCGCGCTCTAAGCTCAGCATTCTGGGGGCTTAGTGCAGTCTGCCGGTTCCGTCTCTAGTGTGTTGTTCCATTCTTACATTTGGCTTATTGGACGTCAGGTAGCTTCAGCAAGATTATCATTAGTCATTCTTTAGACGGCTACAAGTCTGAGTTACCATCGTGTGAAGTGAATGCAACTCTTGGCTGCCTAACTGATCACTCGCGAAAGTGTTTGTTACCGGACCTTCGCAGAGGTCGATTCTTAGAGCACCTTCTGTTACTGGTCCTTGTGTTTTATTATTGTACTAATTATTACCATACTTTGTAATGCCTACATTAAAGGTTATGTATGTCTTGTTAATAGTTCCGGTCACCTTCTGGAATAAATCTAGCAGTGTAAGGGTTGTGTTACGAGGTTACCATCATCTTATTTCGCCTGTTTGGTGGTCATTTACTTGTTTGTTTTAGTTAACCTTTGCTTGTATTTGCTGTTTTACAGCAAGTTTCTAAACTTTTTTATATAATTGCCGTTCCTGGCGTGTAAGACCTTCAGCCGTGATTGTGGTTATTTGCTTTAAAAAATAACTCGATATTTGTATTTTAGCAGTAAGCTTAAAACATTACTTACTGCCATTCCTGGCGTCTGATACCTCTACAGTGTTTTTGGCCACTTACTTTTTTATATTTCAATACCTGTAAGTTGTAATTGCAGCGATATCTTAAACATCCTTAACTTATTGCCATTCTTGGCGTGTAAGGCCTTCAGCCGTGATTACGGTGGCTTGTTTTTTAAATATTATCTGTATCTGTATTTTATGGTGATTTGTTAAATTGTAACGCACTGGAAACACTATTATTTACAAAGTTGTTTATTCCTTCATTAATAACGTGTGGTATTTTTTATTTATTGTTGAGTCCGGAATTACTGTTTTAAAAATAAATGCGTGTAACTAGAAAAGGCAACCAATAGTAATTGATTACGGCCCCGTCCACAATCGTAAACGAATCCTGCTTTCCCTTCGCTACCAGGTTTCACCCACCAACGCCAAATTTCGCCGCACTGTCGTAACTGATACTTTCGTCCGTCCCACATTAATTTCTGCGATTTTCCAAGCAGTGTTGCTTCTCTGTTAGCACTGGTAAGTCTATGCAAATGCCCCTGCTCTCGATCGTTAAGTGAAGGCCGTCGGCCATTGGGTTGCCCATAGTGACAGGTAATGACTGAAATTTGGTGTTCTCGGCGCACTCTTGACAACGTGGATCTCGGAATGTTGAATTCCCTAACGATTTCCGAAATGGAAGGTCCCATGCGTCTAGAACCAACTATCATTCGGCGTTCAGAATCTGTTAATTCCCGTCGGGCGGTCATGGTGTCGGAAATATTTCCACATGAATCACCTGAGTACAAATGACAGCTCCGCCAATGCACTGTCCATTTATACCTTGCGTACGCGATACCACCGTCATTTGTTTCTTTGCGTATCACTATCCCATGACTTCCGTCATCTCTGTATATTTTCAAGTGTGAGAACATTTTCTAAATCTCTCCGGAACATATATCTGAGACGAGACGTGGTTTCCAGCCCGCTATTCACCTAGTTGGATGTGGAAAAAGGGCCCAAATAACACATGCAGGTTGGCCGGCTAATCAGTCTCGTCGTTAATCCGCGAGATGGATTCGAACCGGTATAGGTTCACCTCCCTGTTACTGGAAAGCAGTGATTTAACGCTCTCGGCTGACCTGGAGGGCAAGATACTAGAAGTAACTGCATACATTTCACTCAAATAAACATTATTTGTAAATCTTTTCTTGGATCAAAACTTCATGCAAAAAGAGTCATGAATTTAGAACATTGTTGTGAAGAGGTAATTCCGTGTACTCAGAACAATACGCGTCCGATTATGGCTCGCGCACTGAGGGTTCAATAATACACATCCAAAAATGTTTTGCACTTTTTCTAACATATTTTGCATCACCTTGGTTCCGAGAGTTCCGGAACCTGTACAGAAAATTGGTATAGAGATCAACATAAACATCATTTCCGCCCTTCTTATTGCTCAAGAAAACGACACAATGGATGTTGCATCACCACACAGCGAGACCTTCAGAAGTGGAGGTCCAGATTGCTGTACACACCGGTACCTCTAATACCCAGTAGCACGTCCTCATGGATTGATGTATGCCTGTATTCGTCGTGGCACACTATCCACAAGTTCAACAGGGCACTGTTGATCAAGATTGTCCCACTTCTCAAAGGCGATTCGGCGTAGATCCCTCAGAGTGGTTGGCGCGTCACGTCTTTCATAAACAGCCCTTTTCAATCTATCCCAGGCATGTTCGACAGGTTTCAAGTCTAGAGAACATGCTGGTCACTCTAGTCGAGCGATGTCGTTATCACGAAGTCAATCACAAGATGTGCACGATGGGGTCGCAAATTGTCGACCTGTAGATGAATGCCTTGCCAATACGCTGCCGATATGGTTGCACTGTCGTTCGGAGGATGGCATTCGCATTTCGTAGAGGTGTTACGGCGCCTTCCATGACCACCAGCGGCGTACGTCGGCCCCACATAATGCCACCCCAAAACAGCAGGGAACCTACAGTAGCTCCTTTGGCTATACTGGATATTGAAAAAGTAACGAGCAGAGGACTTCAGTTTATATATGTAGAGGGAAAAATTTTAATAAAAGAATTTTTTATTTACTTAATAGACCATGACTATAACTCACATGTTAAGTTTTCATGCTGTAAACTTCGTTTATTATGGTTTTGACAGTGATGGGTGCAGCGTGCATTCATATGGTAAAAGATTTTTTTTGTGTGTTACAATGGCCTATGACTATGGCCCACCAATGGTAGCCATATGAATTTTAACCAATACTATCACTTCTCCAGCACGAACGCGTGAAAACTCCGTCTTTATAATAGGACGCGACACTCGTCTCTGACAGTGTTCTAGCAGTAGTGGACACCAGTAGATCCTGGGGAAGATCCCAGCAGAGGGGTCGAACCGACGATATTCTAGAAGAAACATGATGCGGCCTAATAACACAGAAGATTTTAACTTCTAAGATCTTCATATTTTTCAATTATTCTAGATATGTTGAAAGAAATTAAATGAGAAATGACTTATACAAATTTATTTTGTTACAGGTTCAATACGATAGTTTCGGGAAGTCCCGCCGGTGAGCGATATTGAGGCTGCAATGGCTCTTTGCATCTGGTGCAGCGGTTACAGGAAGCGTCCGATGTGGACACCAAAATGATTTCTTAAAGACAAAAGTGTAAGGAATAAAACTATACTATCATATTTCGCATTAATTTTTATTTTTATTGAAAAAATTACGAAAATCATTTATTTTTCATGCGTTCAAAGGCCGCTACCTCCTTAAATTTTTTGGAAAGTTTCTGTGAAAATTTGTAGATCAGTGAAGTAAATCACAGACAAGACACTTGTGCGGCAATTTCTAGGAGTTTGTACTGTGGTGTCTTTCTTGTTTTGCCAAGATCGCTTTGTTAACACAATTACTGGACCACTAGTTTCGCCAGTATGTCGCCAGTATGTCGAGGTTACAGGCTTACATTCAGATAAAAATGTATTAGGGCATACACCACAGTTCAATGACAAAAATTACGAGTACGTACCTTATGAAACCAGGCATATGATGCTTACACAACTGTGTCACATATATGTAATACAATATGTTGTAGAATAATATCTCTCACAAAATTTTACCATATTGAAGGATACAGTCCACAGTCAACATATAGTAACGAATACCTCTACTCTGCGACAGAGTAAATAACGACAGGATTTGACATATAACGGAAGCTAGTGCTGAGAGGTACCACCACATAGCAGTTTACACTACATGACGTCAATTACGGCTAATTTAACAGGGTCACAATTTTGTTTAACATTGTAACTAACCGGAGGAAGGCAACATCAAAGTAATAAGCGCCAAGTTTACATTAAATTCTATATAAAGGAAACAGCATGCAGTGAATTGTCATGGATGGCCACCTACGCCATCAGATAAAAACCGAAAGCATTTCGCGACGTAACGATGTATATTACATACATTAGAAAATTTGTGGCATATAATATGCGAAACAGAATTAGTTTAAGGGTAAAGTTACAAAGTTACAAGTTACATGGAGTTATGAAATAGAGTTTGACCTTGTTGGTTATTTTCGCTGCAAGCGAAGGATGACGGTTAACAGTTATTTAATAGGAAATTCTATAACAAGCCCCTACACATTGTAGGACAGACATGCACCAGTTTAAAACTGCTTAAAAATATACGTGATAATGGTTAACTTTTCATACTGAGATCAACGGGCCATCACTGTATAAGTAAAACTGTGGTTGGTTTATAACCACTAGACACCATTTCTGAGAATACATAGTAATACTGTTTATGAGGAAATTTAACAACAGTTTCACTTATCAGCCGATTTTCTACCAATTTATTGGAATAGCACCTCATCTTCGAATGAAATGTCTAAAACACTGGAACAGGTGCTTCAATGAAATGAAACTACATGATTTCCGAGACGTTTTCAAGTCTCAAATATCTACGATATATTCAAAGTATTCGAAAATTCCCGTTACAAACTTCTAAAATTTGTAGGGAGGAGTGAAAGTGAAAACGAATTACGTAATATACTGAATGGTATGGACAGTCTAATGAGTGCAGAATGTAGACTGAGAGTAAATCGAAGGAAGACGAAAGTAAGAGAAGTAGTAGAAATGAGAACAGCGAGACACTTAACGTGAGGAATAATGGTCACGAAGTAGATGAGTTTAAGGAATTCTACTACCGAGGCAGCAAAATAAGTAATGATGGAAGGAGCAATGAGGACATAGAAAGCAGACTTGCACGGACGAGATGGGCATTCCTGGCCAAGAGAAGACTTCTAGAATCAAACACAGGCCTTAATTTGAGGACGAAATTTCTGAGAATGTACGTTTGGAGCACAACATTTTATGGTAGTGAAACATGGAGTGTGGGAAAATCGGAACAGAAGCGAATTGAAGCATTTCAGATGTAGTGCTACGGACGAACGTTGAAAATTAGATGGACTGATAAGGTGAGGAACGAGGAAGTTCTGCGCAGAATCGGAGAGGAAAGGAATATGTGGAAAACACCGAAAAGGGGTGGGATGACAGGACATCTATTAAGACATCAGGGAATGACTTCCGTGCTACTAGAGAGAGAGCTGTAGAGGGCAAAAGGTATAGAGGAAGATAGAGATTGGAATACATCCAGCAAATAACTCAGGACTTAGGTTGCAAGTGCTACTCTGAGATGAAGAGGTTGGCACAGGAGAGGAATTCGTGGCGGGCCATCAAACCAGTCAGACGACTGATGGCTCAAGAAATAAAATCTGAGAATCCATGTCTAGAAACGTCATCCAACGATGTTACAAAGCGTCAAAGTTATAGGTGCCGGCGCCTATAAAAACCACTACCCATCGCGACGCCTGATGCCGCTGGTGGCGTTGCGGGCTGGTGACGCCCTAACACAATCTACATCTACATCTACACATATACTCCGCTAGCCACCAAGCGGTGTGTGGCGGAGGGCACAATTCGCGCCAAAGTCATATTCCCCCCCCCCCCTCCCCCCCCCCCCCCTGCTCACCACTCGCGGATAGCGCGAGGGAAAGTCTGAACGCCTCAGTACGAGCTCTTAATTCCCTTACCTTTGAATGATGATCATTAGGCGATTTGAAAGTTGGTGGTAATAATATATGCTCTACATCCTCGGCGATGATTGAATTTCGGCATTTAGTGAGCAGTCCCTTCCGTTTAGCGCGTCGTCTATCTGCAAGTGTGTCCCACTTCCAACTTTCTATGAGATTTGTAACGCTCTCGCGATGGCTAAATGTAGCAGTCACAAATCTTTCCGCTCTTCTTAGGACTTTCTCAATCTCTTGAATGAGACCCAACTGGTAAAGGTCCCATACAGACGAAAAATACTCTCAGACTGGACGAACTAACGTATTGTAAGGTATTTTCTTTGTTGAAGGACTGTATCGCTTCAGGATTCTACCAATAAACCGTAATCTAGAGTTCGCCTTACCCGTTACTTGTGTAATCTGATCATTCCATTTGAGATCATTTCGAATAGTCACACCCAGATACTTGACTGATGTTACCGCTTCCAAAGACTGATCATTTATTTTGTACTCATACATTAATGGGAATTTTCGCCTTATTATACGCAGTAGGTTACACTTACTAATTTTGAGAGATAACTGCCAGTCATTACACCACGCATTTATTTTCTGCAAATCCTCATTGATTTGTTCACAACTTTCGTGTGATACTACTTTCCTGTAGACCACAGCATCATCGGAAAAGAGTTTAAGGCCGCTGTCAATACCATCAACCAGATCGTTTATGTAAATCGTAAAAAGCAGAGGACCTATTACGCTGCCCTAGGGCACACCTGAAGTTACTCTTGTTTCTGTTGAAGTTACCCCGTTCAGGAAGACATACTGCTCTCTGTCTATTAGAAAACTTTCTATCCTACCGCATATGACATCGGATAGGCCGTAAGCGCGCACTTTTTGTAGCTGGGAGCCGGTATCCAGAGCCTGTTGTATATCATGCACAAAGAGGGCCAGCTGGGTCTCGCAAGACCGCTGTTTCCTAAAACCGTGTTGGTTTCTGCAGATGAGCTTCTCAGAGTCTAGAAAGGTCATTATGTCTGAACACAAAATATGTTCCATGATTGTAAACAATTCGATGTCAGTGAAATTGGTCGGTAATTATGTGCATCCGATTTTCTACCCCTTTTATAGATTGCTATGACCTGGGCCTTCTTCCAGTCCCGTGGAACTTTCCTCCGTTCCAATGATCTCTGATAGATGACGGATAAGAATAGTGTTATATTTGTAGCATAGTCAACACAAAATCTTACCGGGATACCGTCTGGGCCAGATGCCTTTCTGGCGTCTAAGGATCTTAACTGTTTTACAATCCCAGATATACTAAACACAATGTCAGCCATCCTTTCGTTTGTTCGTTAATTGAAAGGGGGAATGGTGCTGCAGTCCTCTATCGTGAACGAGTTTTTGAAAGCTTGGTTTAGAATTTCGGCTTTCTGTTTACCATCATCAGTTACATTAACCGTACTTCAAAAATGGCTCTGAGCACTATGGGACTCAACTGCTGTGGTCATAAGTCCCGTAGAACTTAGAACTACTTAAACCTAACTAACCTAAGGACATCACACACATCCATGCCCGAGGCAGGATTCGAACCTGCGACCGTAGAGGTCGTGCGGTTCTAGACTGTAGCACCTTTAACCGCTCGGCCACTCCGGCCGGCATTAACCGTACTGTCAGCAACACTGTTGTGTAGTGTATAAACGGAGCAGACACGGACGGGAGATCACCCTGACGAAGAAATATCCTGCATATTGAGAAATACATGAGATTAGCGACTTTGACAAAGGACAAGTGATTATAACGCTAACCGTGTGAACGGCGAAGCTGTTCGAATATTCACGTGCTACTGTAAGAAAGAGGTAGAATGACAGTGAAACTACCACTAGGCACCAAATGGTTGGAGGTCCACGACTCTTCATAGAACATGGGGTTCGGAGGTTTGACTGCTTTGTAAATTAGGATACATGATGATCTGTAGCATCTCTGCCGAAAGAGCACAATGCTGGTGCACGCACAAGTGTTTCGGAGCACACATTTCGTTGTACATTGTTGATTATGGAGCTCTCCAGCAGACCACCTCGACGTGTTCACATGTTGAGCCAACGTCATTGTCATCTACGACTGCAGTGGGGAAGGGCTCATCGGTATTCGATCGTAGATAAATGTAAACATGTCAGCTCTTCCGGTGAATCACATTTTTGCTGCACTAGGTCGATGGTCATTTCCACAAACACCATCATCGAGGTGAATGGCAGCTCGAAACGTACAGCGCGCCACGGACGCAGTCTGGTGAGAGCAGTAATATGCTTTGATAGACATTCTTCTGCATTTGCCTCCGACCTGAGACAGTAATTAAATACAGGCTGAAACTGCGAACCACTTACATCCCATCACGCTTGATGCTTTCCCCGACGGTGATGTCATAATTGTCCACATCTCGGGGCCAGAATCGCGCTACGGTGGTTTGAGGAGCATTATGGTGAAGTCACTGATGATGTCTCGGCTACCAGATTTTCCTGATGTAAATCCTGTGGAACCCAAGTGGGTCGCTATAAAGTGCCATCACCGCGTGCGTAAATCAGCGGCCCGTTTTTTACGTGAATACGTGACCTCTACGTAGACATATAATGCCACATACCTCCATAAATCTGACAACAAATTATTTCTCTTTATCAGCATACACAATAGTGTCCAAAATTAAAGCACCAAACTGCTATTTCCCCGATCTGTGATTAATTTACGACATAATCACACAAACTGTCAGCAGATGTCGCTACGATCGCGTTTTGCACGGAAGAGGGCATTACGATCAACGGCTAACCACGCCAGCGATGACGTCAGGGCACCTATCAAGTAGGTTAGTGTTTTCAGGGTAGTCCCGCAAACGCTGTGTACACTGTCACTGACGGTGCAGTATGGTACAGAGAAGACGCCTATAGACTCTCTGCTGTGGAGGGCCATGGGAAGAATGGAAGCAGGAGAGTCGCAAACTGATTTGTCCTGATGGCTTAATGTGAATCGATCTGTTGTTTCTCGAATGAGGCGACATTGTATAGAGACCGATACTGTATCTCGGAGATTAGGACAGGTCCGACCACATGTGACATCAGAATGACTGGACCGTTATTTGGCTGTAAGGGCACGACGGTACTGCCTTAGTACTGCACTGTAACTGGCATTTGATCTCTCAGCATCCACTGGACATGTTGTATCGAGGCAAAATGTGTTCTGAAGGCTTTAGCAGAGTGGCCTTTATTGTTAGAGACCTACCGTCCGTTTATCTCTGGCGTGTCTTCACAGAAGGGAACGTCTAGAGTGGAGCCGTCAATGTGTCACCTGTATGGTCGAACGGTGGCCCAAAGTTCTTTTCACAGATGTGTCCCGATTTCTCGACTAATTTGCATTCTGATGGCACGTGGAACACGATTTCGGGACCCAAGCATTGTGAATGAGGCCGATATCGAGGAGAATCCTTAATGGTGTGGGCAGGGACTATGTTGACCACTCGAACAGCTCTTCATAAAGTTATACAGCACGATTTAACTGCTCTCAGGTACCATGAGTAGATCTTGGATCTCATGCGTGGTTATCGCGTGGTGTTGTGGGCCCAGACTTCGTATTAATGGACGATAATGGTCGACCTAACGGAGCACGGGTGGTTGATGCTTTTTTTGGAAACGGAAGATATTGAAGATATTGAATCTCCCGATCTGAATCCCATAGAGCATGTCTGGGATGCGCTAGGGAGACGGGTTGCATCACGTCAGCATCAAACAATCACTCTCCAAGATTTGTAAGCAGTTCTGCAGGGAGAATGGGTATTATTGCCTCTACATAAGACAGATGACATCATTAACAGCTGTACCGTTGCTGCATTGGTGCCAGAGGTGGTCACACCCCATAGTGAGCACATTAGCGAACTTCCCCCCAGGAAGGAATTAGTGTACCCCAACTGTCTGCTACTAGTGTAATCCATGGAATAGTCTGAAAGTGTTCAGATGTCTGCGAGCCGTGTAACTGAGGCGGACCGTGGGGACCAGCCTGGTATTCACCTAGGGGGATGTGGAAAACCGCCTAAAAACCACATCCAGGCTGGTCGGCACACCTGCCTTCGTCGTTAATCCGCCAGGCGGATTCGATCCGGGGCCGGCGCGCCTACCCGAGTCCAGGAAGCAGCGCGTTAGCGCGCTCGGCTAACCTGACGAGTCATTGTTTTTACTTCACTATCACCTGTTATATTGTTTTGGCCAAAGTAAACACAACTTTGCAAAATTTCTGTTTGCTATTTTAATTTTGGATACCAGTCCATTTGATGAATTTTATGTATAAATGATGTAGGTAATCGAGCTGAACGGAAAAAAAGCAAAAAAAAAATTCCGACCGAAACGATACTCGATCTAGCAACTACAAGTTCCGTTTGCTTTACATACTCTACGTTTCACAATTGTTTAAAAATTTGATTCCACGTGCAATCTAAAACAGGCGCACACAGAGAGCGACCACTCTACCACAGAGCCAGCACTAGTAGAAAAATATGTACCGTACTGAAACGTGACTGATGAACTTCAAAGTCGATTTTCTCGAGAATTTTTGAGATTTGGATCGGACTTCTTCGGAAATGGAGTATATGAGTTTTGAACTCCACGTACCATAAATAAAAAAATACAAAAATCCTATTGTTGTGTTGTCTCTTTATATTATTTGGAAGAATATTAATAAAATTAATAGGTTTATGTGGTGGCATCTGCATTGTTACTAATCTTGCTCCGACATGAAACCTCCCTGATCGAAATTTTTTTTACTTATTTCTCGAAAGAAAGAAGAAAGTCCAGACAACGTATGTCCGACTTTTGTTTTTTGGTGTGCTTGAGTTATTAATTAGAGGATTTTACAAATTCCTCAAGTCTGACCACATTTTTCGCGTTCAGTCTGTTGTATATAGTCATGGAGATATAAGATCTGTGACAGCTAGTGGAACCTTGTTGGTGTACGATTCGTCTGTCACTCCCAAAAATGTTGAGTTTTCGTGCGACATTTCTAAGGAGTTGTTATATTTGTTTATGTCCTCGCCGACTGAGAAAAATCTTGTGCATTAAGATTTTACGAATCCCAACTCTGGTCATCAAGCTTTTTTTAATCCTTGTATGAGTTCGCGGACTTCAAATATTTTCCGCAGGTTGTTTAACGGACTTGGGAAATACTTCGTGTAACACTACAAGTTGTCAGAACTTTCAATCATTTTACAAGTAGCACACTCGTTACTAGTTTACTGAAATGCGTATAAAAAGGGAAACACATTAATCTTTTGTTGCACTCCTAGCCTATAAAAATGTGTGAAATAAGCTTAGAAAATCGTAACTACAAGTCGTCGAGCATATTTGCTGCTTTCCGGCAGTCGTATCTTTCCTGAAATTTAAGCAAATACCACGAAGTGTCAAAATAGCAATTAGGCGATCCGATGGCTGTAAGCTATATACTAGACACATACGTAATTAAGGAAAGTTAAACCAAGTTACACTCTTTTATTAAGGCCTTTCATTATCATCATACAGTCACAAATGGCCTGCCTCGTTACGAAAAAGTAGGACGTAGAAATTACTCTCGTTTCCATTGATGTAGAGTAGTAGAAAGGTCAACAGCGATTTGTTAAACACCAGAGCCAGAGAATTCTGCCATCTATGAAACAAAATTATGTATCAAGGTGAAAGTAAGGGACACAGGTAAAAGATGTAGATCCAAGCCATAGGACTGTATCGAAGTGGAATGAGAGTATAGGAACACTTGACAAGAAAAAACTAATATTTGAAATGTGGTGTTACTAGTAAGCCGACAAAAATCAAGTGGACATACAATGTGCTAAATGCAGAGGTACCATACTAGAAAGAATAAGCAAAAAAATTCAACGTTAAAATCCAATCAGTGAGATGTACGAGTTTTAGGACATCTGCTATGGCAGACAGGAATGGTTAACTTGGCGATGCAACAGGCATTATTAGGTAGAAACTGTACAGGTAGAAAAATACGCATAACATACTATTAAGGATACTACTGAAGAAGGTACGCAGATAGGGTAACAATAGCGTAAGATAACAGATGGAAGACCGTAAGACATTAAAAGCAGTGATGATTTCAAAGTTAAGCACATTCGTCTGTCTTTCTACTTTGGATCAACAGTGCAAAAACGTACCTGAAGTAGTGGTGGTCAGCTCGAAGGATTTCTCGAGAGTGTTGATGATAGCGCCGAGGTAGGAGTTGATAGCTATTTCGGCCATACCGAGCAGCCCCCATAACAGAGTGTACGTGTTAACAGTGGCGAAGCGTTGGAGCCAACTGGGAGTCCACCCAGCTAAGCCACACACGAGGCCGTGCTCGTCTTGATCTGGTGAATGTGCCTCGTGTTCCGAAGGCTGCGCAACAAAAGCAATCTTGTGGCGACTGTCAGTAGGAACACGTGATTAACACGTGTCTCATAACGATTCTAGGCTGATCCTCATGTAAACTAACAGGAACAGCAAACAAATTTCGTAAAACAAGGGCGACATTGATAGTTTGTATACCGCTATACAGGGTGTCCCAGGAGGAATGGTCAGTATTCAAGGATATGACCGGGACGATCATTAGAAGCAAAGAAGTCGAGAAAAACATGGGCTCTAAAATGCATACCTTAACTGTAAAAAGGCGCTCTAAAATGCATACCTCAAGAGCTATGAGCAATTGTTTACCTTCACAACTGTGAAACACATAACTTCTGCTGAACAAGTGGTCATAGCTCTTAATGTATGCCTTTAGAGCCATGTTTACTAGTCTTCTTTGCTTTGAAAGATCGTTCCTGTCATATCCTTGAATATTGGCCCTTCCTTCTGGAACACTCCATGTGCTGTATTCAGTACTAGAAGTGTTAGATGTACAGTGAGTGTAAAAGTAGTCAATCACTTGCTTTTTAAGCCTGACCAAGTTGCGATCCTTCATCTGAGTGATTAAACGATCTGAAATTTTAAGTTTTGCAACACATATTCCTCAAATGGAGTGAGAAAAATATACAGGGAGTGGCAGAAATCTTGCGACAAAAATCAAGCGGCTGTAGAGGATGTCTTGAGGAACTAATTGACGATAGGAACCCGTGTCCAGCAACGTCATCCAACGACGATACGAAGAGTCGAATTTATTGGACGGCGCCTGTAACTAAGCCACCCGTTCGGCTGCAAATGTGACTCTGTACACTGACGGACCTTACGCGGAACGTCTCGCCATGTTGTTTGTTACTCAGTGATCGCGACTGATTGCCGCGATCGCCAGTGGAGAAGATGGACCCAGTTGTTACGTAATAAGACGCTGTCGCCCATAAATGCGATGCTCTCTTGTCTCGGTGGATGACAGTTTCGGATGAGGATTCCCATCCACAGTTTATTTTTCTCGTGAAACTCTCTAAAATCTCCAATGTTTTTGGTGTATAGTGACGTTAGTGCCAAAGGTGTGGGCTAATGGCAGGCGCTGGCACCAGCGCCTATAATTTCGACGTCGGGTGACGTTTTCAGACAAGGGTTGCCTAAACAACCAAAGCATGGTCTCACATAGTGTCTTTTGGACGTTTCATGTTTTATGGCGGTGAGTTATTCTGCCAAAACGAGCGTTTACGTACAGATATTTTGGAAGTCTCCGGGTTCAATATGTTTATCCTTTCGGTGAAAGAAATGTTCAAATGTGTGTGAAATCTTATGGGGCTTAACTGCTAAGGTCATCAGTCCCTTAGCTTACACACTACTTAACCTAAATTATCCTAAGGACGAACACACACACCCATGTCCGAGGGAGGACTCGAACCTCCGCAAGGACCAGCCGCACAGTCCATGACTGCAGCGCCTGAGACCGCTCGGCTAATCCCGCACGGCGGTGAAAGAAAAATAATAAATATAAGGTATATATGTCGCTAAACAAACCACCGTTATTCGCTTCTAATGCAGAATCAAAAACAAACTCGGAAATCATTAGACAAATGAAACAGGACTAACAGAATTTTCTTACTCAATGACAAGATCCTCAGTTTCAATCCCTGACTGTACAACCACGAATGCTCCAGTTTTCTGGCTCATGTTTGTTTCTTTGCCCGTTTGAGATCGTAACAAAGCACATTATCAATAGATTTTTAGATTGTATAAATGTCGGTGTGGTAGTTTTTCAGTTAAAAAACTTAAGTGGTATGTCATTCCTGTCATCATTCCTGTCGATGTACTGACGTAACAGTTGCCGTTTTGCTGACACTCCAAATTCTAAGGTTCCTCATAAAATTCTGTATTATCTGTTAAGGAAAATACAAATTTATTAATTTTTTTCGGTCCGACAATCGTCATATACCGGAAGTAAACCATCTTGCCTGTTAAGACAGTTCTGCGCTATAATTTATTAACCCAACCTGCTAGTTTCAATCGGCAGAGCCATTTTCAAGTGTCTTCGTCAGTCCTCTGTATACAAGGTAGACATGAAGTCCTGATGTACTTTGAAATATTAGACACTGATAAGACTTTACGTAAAAATTTCTGAAAGGCTGTTCAGTTTGTTTATTTTAAAGATAACCTGAGTGACATGGAGAAGACTTAAAAAAAATTGTTCAAATGGCTCTAAGCACTATGGGACTTAACTTCGGAGGTCATCACTCCCCTAGAACGTAGAACTATTTAAACTTAACTAACCTAAGGACATCACACACATCCATGCCCGAGGCAGGATTTGAACCTGCGACCGTAGCGTCGCGCGGTTCCAGACTGTACGGCCTAGAACCGCTCGGCCACCCTCGCCGGCAAGACTTATCTCGACAGTCGTATATATATATATATATATAAATCAGTTTTCAACTCTAACCCCTTAATCCGAGCAAAAGTTGTGTATTGGCCGAAGTACTTCATTATTAAATCAGTTTTAAAAGGCGCAAATATTAATATTCCTTGCGAGCGCAAGTCAATAGCAATTCGCGAGGACACTGTTACACAGAAGACACCCGACTCTCACGACGCCGTCTTGCGTCGACATCTATAGCTGCATAAATACTCCGCAAGCCACGGTATTGTGCATGGCGGAGGGTACGTTGTACCACTACTAGTCATTTCCTTTCCTGTTCCTCTCTCAGACAGGGTGGGGGGTAAAGTAACTAACCATATGCCGCAGTCGGAGCTCTGATTCCTCTTATCTCTTCTTCTCGGTACTGTATGTTGGCGGCACTAGAATCGTTCTGCAGTCAGCTTCTAACGGTGGTTCTCTAAATTTTCTTAATAATGTTCCACGTAGTCTTCCCTTCAAGGATTCCTATTTGAGTTCATGAAGCATCTCTGAAATACTCGCGTATTGACTGAACCTACAGGTAACAAACCTAGCAGCCAGCCTCTGAATTGCTTCGGCATCTTCCTTTAACCCGAATGGGGTGCCGACAGAAGTAAACAGCTGAACAAGCCGCGCCACCGAACTTCATGCGCCGATCCTAGCAGATTCTTTTCCCAGGCCGTCACCGTGCACTCCAGCCAGCTACGCAACCAATTCCTCTAAACAGTCGAACTTCGGCGTGAGTCGTCTCTAGCGCCAGTAATGTCCACGAAGTTATGGACTCTCATTGACAGTCAGATTGAGGTAGTTTATTCAGTTCTTCTAAGGTGCACAAAATTATCTGTCGGCAAACGAACGTTTTTTGGTAATAAATGGAAGTTGGTTTCATAAGCTTATTATTGCTGGGTCACAGCACTTGTAAACATCGACACACTTAGAATGAGACAGAGATCAGCTCTTGTTGCACTGTCATTGTCACTTTCACCAGTAAGTGTTTCCTTCTGAGCTATGGTATTAAGCCTTTTACAGAGCATTCGCAAGGTAAATACTGCAGTACAGCTGCTGTTACCTCTGTCGCAGACGCATCTCGAAGCTGTGGATCCACTAGCAGCATCGGCGTGCGAGGCGCAGTGTGACCCTCTGACCGGTCGTCGCAGCCACTTTCCGCTGCCATCAGGCCTCACCTCTGCGGCAGCAGTAGCATGTGTTCACTCGACCTGAAAATACAGCCATCAATATACAGTAGCATGCAAAATTCTACGTTAGCCGCTGCCAAAGTTACCTTTAGAATGGTCAGAATTTTTTGAAGTCTTCACTTTCATTAGTCGTTTATTAAATGCTCCATTTTACCTAATATAATGCCTTATTTGGAAATTTGGGGTAAGGTCTTATGGGACCAAACTGCTGAGGTCATCGGTCCTTAAGCTTACACACTACTTAATCTAACTTCAACTAACTTAATCTAAGGACGACACACACACCCATAACCGAGGGAGGATTCGAACCTCCAACGGGGAAAGCCCCGCGGACTGAGACAAGACGCCTCTGACCGCTCGGCTACCCCGCGCGGCACGATGTCTTATCTTCTTCCTTCCACGTTTAACTGATGTCTCTAGATTTGCATTAGATGTAAAAGGACAACGCTACAGTCATCCGTTCCATAAAACTTCTGAAGCTTTTTGATACCAAAAAACTGTAACGTTAGTCAAAAAGGTAAACTAAACGATGCGCGTAATTCTGAAGCAGAAAGATGCACTGAGTTCGATGGTTATCAGGTCACCAGTCATAGGAGTTAAGCCTAAAATTCACTCAAGTGCAAGAAAAGTTAGTCTCATGCTTGTGAGGTATAGTCAAAGCGTACGTAAACTCAAGAACTCTAGGTATTTCTAAACACAGACAAGCCATGTGGACTGGTAACTGTACTCCATTCTGCTCCGTTTCCTCTATGCTTGTCAGTTACTTAAGTAAAAAGTCTTGGTTTCCTAAATCGTTAGTTAAATAGTCTTTGACAAGTGCCAGCTAGCCCATTTATTCGCAGCGATCGACTTAATGTCAAAAGTGAGTTATCAAAGAGCCGATGACAACATGCTGCCTATGGTGGCAGGGAGCATGGTATGAAGATTCTAGGTGAGTGGAAATGATAGTCCTGTAACGGTCGTCTCAAGAGCACATATCCACCTGCAACACCCCACGTGAACCGTAGAACCATTACAGCCAGTCACACGTCGTTGTCAGGAATGTCATATGGCTTTATTTGGTTGTTTGAAAGGAAGTGTCGCAATACCATGAGCAGTCACTTTTTCCTTCGTTTATGTTGTTGCTGCCATTCACGTGTGCCTGGCTTGTTGGGACAGCTGCATGATGAAGTACTCGATACTAGGTTCATACAGAAGCATGTTAAGCGTTTTCAAGGGAATTTTGTGATGCACTCCGTTCTCGTTATGTCTACTTCTATGCTGAATTACGAAATTATACAATCGAAACATCCTATACGTATTTCAGTTCAGTAAGTTTTGTAGTTTCAAATCCAAAAGGAAAGAAATTTGTCTATGCATTGAAATTTTGGAATAAAATACACAAATTTACACTACATATATCTCAAGGAAATAAATTAAAGCGACTTTGTTGATTTAAATAATGAAAACTGCACCAGTTACTTACTTTTTGATGCTTAGAGCAACACGTTTCGAGAATTTATTCTCATTTTTAAGAACATTGCTTACATAAATATGTTTGGCGATATTTGCATGTCTGATAGAGTTCCTCTCTTGCGACTTTTAATTAGAAGGTATTTCGCCTCCTTCATCATATAGAATATATTGTGATATTCTGAATAATGGAGGAGGCATAATACCTTCTAATTTAAAAGATTCGCAAGAGAGGCAGAAAATCACACATGCAAACATCACCAAACATATTCATGTAAACAAATCGAAACGTGTTGTGCTAAGCATCAAAAAATAAGTAACTGGTTTAGTTTCCATCATTTAAATCATGAATGACATAGGTACAGGCTTTTCTGAATCATCTAATATGAAGAACGAAACTAACTCTGGTGATGAGTCAAAACGTAAACATTATAAACTTTTACAATCTTTAGTATGACTTTAAAGATATATTGATGTATAAATTACTACTTCTTCTACATTAGAATTATGTAAACGAATGCAAACTGAAATATTACATATTTTAGTTAAAGTTTACAAATTTCAAAGGCAACTGTTTAAACAACATTTCACAAATTTTTATGAGGTATTTTAGAAATTCAACAATTAAATTATTTCAAATATTTTCTTTAGTTATGTAGAACTTACTGCCACGTTTAAAACTTTGTGATTGTTTAATTCGCCAGTAATATTCTGTAAAAATCCTAATGGCGGTAGTGTATGATAAGTTTCTCGTCGTTTTTCGTTTATATAAGGACCAGTGCCAAGCCAGTTTGTAAACCAGTTTGGTTTGTAGCATCTTCTGTGGCAATTTTGAAGCACTTGTCTGTTCTTGACGAAAATATGTACGTGAGATATAAGTCATTCGGCAGTTTGCCTTACGTCTAGAACCACTCGCATTTTTCCTTTCTAGAAATACTTACCCCCAAACTATGGATAGCACAATACTAACACTTCTTCCGCTTTCTGAGCTCAACATCTCACTCATTATGGAGGAATGCTGACTCAGTTTTTCAGGATAGCAAATGGGAAGTTGCGGTACAGAAAATGGGCCAGAGATCACAAGTGTGTGTGTGTGTGTGTGTGTGTGTGTGTGTGTGTGTGCATGTGTAGTGAGTGAAGTGTTATGAAACAATGTTTGTATAGTGTGTTCAGTGACTGGTAGTGAGACATGAGTGAACAATGTGGCATTACATTATTTAATAAGTTATTTGTAAAAAAAGTATTGCATACCAGGAGTAAATCTAATGATTGTCTCTAACTAGAAGTCTGTAAATAAATGTTTATACGAATTAGCTTATTTTAAATTGATCTAAATTTGTAAATAGTTTGACATGTACCATATCCTCGTAAAAAGAGATCTACGGATGAATAAAGCTAGTACTACTACTACTACTACTACCCACAATAAGGCGCCATCTTCAGCTACTAAATATTTAATAAATTCTACTTACTTCTCCTGTCGTAAGTTTACATGCTGCAGTAATTTTAAAAGCACTGTCGCAGCAGTATGTCTAGCTTTAGGTGGTAGGGTATGTCAGAACCTGGACACTAAATAATGTTCGTGTGCATTATTGTAGTGGCATCGAGCTGATTCAGCTTATCCTTATAAACGTATCGTTCAAAGCATGGGCTCTTTCACGCACTACTCAGCTTAAAAAAATAGCAATAAGAAGCACATACCTGAGTTTGTCCTGAACGCCGGTATCAAAGAGACCTCCGTAAACAGCGTCGCAGATTCTGAGAGGCGGGACAACTAACAATCGTATGGTAACAGCGATATGCGTGGCGAATTGGCGCCGTGGCGGAGCGTCATCGGACGCGAAGGCTTCGACGTGCGGCGTGTGACTGGCCCGCGACGTCTGCCGTTGGCTCCGCTAGCCTTGGCACGGTATACGCCTTTAGCCACGTCAGTTAAACGAACTTGGCAGCAACAAGCTCGCACCCACACAGCCCTACAGACTAAACGGTCTCACGGGTAATGCTACAGTTGTCTGACGTCAGACATTTTGCGGGCAGGCGACGAATAAACTTGACACCTAATGAACCAGAGGCGTTCAGCACACTTTTGTCATTTTGGAAGACACGGAAGGGAGCTGCGGCTTAACATCGAACTCTAACGACAATGTAACTAGATATTTTATAGAAGATACTGATTGTCGCGTGGGGTTAGCCGAGCGGTCTAGGGCGCTGCTGTCATGGACTGTGCGACTGGTCCCGGCGGAGGTTCGAGTCCTCCCACGGGCATGGGTGTGTGTGTTTGTCCTTAGGATAATTTAGGTTAAGTAGTGTGTAAGCTTAGGGAGTGATGACCTTAGCAGCTAAGTCCCATATGATTTCACACACATTTGAACATTTGATTTTGATGACTGCGTCCCTAGTTCGAACTGGTTTTCACCGGAGTGTATCAGTTACTGTATGTACCTGTGTCGTCATAATAAGGCTCAAAGTCTTTGTGTAGCGCAGATTTGTTCAAATGGTTCAAATGGCTCTGAGCACTATGGGACTCAACATCTGAGGTCATCAGTCCCCTAGAACTTAGAACTACTTAAAAGTAACTAACCGATGGACATCAGACACAGCCATGCCCGAGGTAGGATTCGAACCAGCGACCGTAGCGGTTGCGAGGTTCCAGACTGAAGTGTCTAGAACCGCTCGGCCACACCGGCCGGCGCAGACTTGTGTTTGCGTCGTTATCCATAACTACAGAGAGAGACGCAGAGAACAAAAACTGTAGATGAAGCCAGTGTTGGAATAAGTCTGTCAAATAATGGAAGACGATGGACTTAAGTGCTACTCCGAGATTAAGTGGTGTAGAAGAGGAAGTCACGACGAAGTACATCAAGCCACTCTCAAAAAAGATAAATTGGAAATACAAAAAAATGACGAAACAAACAATAGGACACTCGACTTATATATCTCCATTTACACCGAAGTACTACTGAGAATCAACATTCCAACCGATAGACGAATCACCATCACCCTTTGAGACCAATATATTGGACTAAAATCTGTTTTTTAAGAATAATTTTCACTCTGCGTCGAAGTGTGCGCTGATTTCAAGCTTTCTGACAGATTAAAACTTTTTGCCAGACTGGGAGTTGAGCCCTGAACCTTTGCCTTTCGCGGACAAATGACGTATGCCAGTACCTCTCGCCTACCTTCCAAACTTTCCTCTCGCCACGATATTATAGATACCGAATTGGTGACATCCTGTCTGACCGCTTTGATCAGGAGAACGTTGTACTTCAGGATAGCGTTTTAAGTGTGACTGTCTTTGCCATCGCTATTAATAGCATTGCCTCTATGGTGAAAAGTCCTGTCAGTGTTCCTTGTTTGTGGGTGATTTCTCTTTGCTTTGCTCTTCTTCAAGCCTTGCAACGACAGCGCGTCAGTTGTAATTTACTCTTAGACGTTTGGATGACTGGGCGCAGAAGAGTGGTTTTTTAAGTTTTCCACCGAGAAGTCCATGCGTGTTCTTTTTCACCGTTCTCGTTAGATTTTAACCTTTCCTGAGTTGAGGATGAGGGACACTGTCCTTACTTTTAAAGACACGGTGAGATTTCTAGAGCTCATTTTTGACTCGAAGCTTACGTGGTTACCTCATCTTAAAGACCTGGAACGACGGTCACTTCAGGCTTTAAGTATTTTAAAATGTCTTAGCCACAGTACACGAGGGGCCTACAGGACTTGTCTGCTCCAGTTTTACAGGGCGTTTGTGCGATCTCGGCTCCATTATAGGTGCACGGTGTATGGGTTTGTGAGGCCTTCATACTTAAAGATGTTGGACTTTGTGCACCATGAAAGGCTTCGGTTGGCCACTGGGGCATTCAGAACTAGCCCCATACTAAGCCTCTGTGCAGAGGCTGGTGAACCGCAACTTCATGATGATGTTTTGGTTTGTGGGGCGCTCAACAGCGTGCTTATCAGCGCCCGTACAATTACCCAATCTTTGCTCAGTCCAATTGCGCCACTTTCCTGGATGATGATGAAATGATGAGGACAACACAAACACCCAGTCATCTCGAGGCAGGTGAAAATCTTTGACCCCGCCGGGAATCGAACCAGGGACTCCGCAACTTCATATGCGGCGGCGGCTACTTACGGTGCGCCAGGCGCATAAAACACACCTGCATACCATACCGTTGCTCAGCCTCCTCTGGCACGAATATTTCATAACCGGCAACGAGCGACGCGGCTCTATACGATTCGTGCACAGAACTGCCTCCCTGCGACGGATATGGCTGGACTTCATGTTTTCCGTCGCGGTTGGAGCAGATTTCTGACTCCTCCGAAGACCCAGACTTATTTTAGATTTGACTAATTTTAAGAAAGATAGTACACTGATCGCTCCAAACAGGAGAATTTCCTTGGCAGTTCTGTAGTGTTCCCTGATCATGTTACCCGGATTCCTTCCCTGATGAAAGTACCCTTTTCGCAGAGGAGCTCCATGCGATCCTGAAGGCACTGGCGCGGATGAATCGTGTTCGGGGCAATCGATTTCTCCTCTGCTCCGATTCTCTTAGTGCCTTACAAACACTGCAGAATCTGTACCCAACTGCGGGGATGGTCCAGCTGATGTATGACCAACTGTACTTGCTCCAACTGCGGGATAAGGTGGTGTCCTTCTGCTGCGTGCCTGGTCATGTAGAAATATGGGACAATGAACAGGCCGATCGAGCTGCCAAGGAGGCCTGCAGAGGGCATGATGTGATCCAGTGTCCTATTCCCCTGCAGTCTGTCATCTCTGCACTCCACAAGAAGTGCACGGAGTTGTGGGAGGAAGAATGAATGGCTAGCGGTGACGGCCAATCAACTGCGGTTGGTGAAGTCAACAACTCGGCCGTGGCGTTCCTCCTGTCGGTTGCTCAGGTGGAAAGAGGTGGCCCTCACGCGTCTTCGGATTGGGCACTGACCTCACACACATAGCTTTCTATTACGGCGGGAGGATCCCCCGTTTTGTGATGCTTGGGGTGTGCACATCTCTGTCCGCCACATTTTAACAGATTGCATTTTATACCGTGATGCAAGGGCAGAAGCACAAGTTGATGGGAATCTGCCCTGTGTCTTAGCTAATGATGACACGTGTGTGTCTAGGGTTTTAAGTGGTTCAAATGGCTCTGAGCACTATGGGACTTAACATCTGAGGTCATCAGTCCCCTAGAACTTAGAAATACTTAAACCTAACTAACATAAGGACATCACACACATCCATGCCCGAGGAAGGATCCGAACCTGCGACCGTAGCGGTCACGCGGTTCCAGACTGTAGTGCCTAGAACCGCTTGGCCACACGGGTCGTTAATGCCTTAATAAAGTGACCGTTCAACAGGTTTTAACACGTCTACTTAAGACCGGCTGTTCACAGTAACCTTTTGAACAGATCGCTATGCATGATCCCATATGGTGAACCTACGTGTATCATACACGTAAAACCACAAGTTACAAAACACTTATACTGCCTCTTACACACCAGCGGTTGAAACGGTTTTGAATAGCATATTTCATGACAGGTGGATTGGTCGTCGAAGCACCATACAATGACCCGCACGTTCATCGGATCTGACGTCCCCGGATTTCTTTCTGTGGGTAAAGTTGAAGGATATGTGCTACCGTGATCCACCGACAACGCCTGACAACATGCGTCAGCGCAGTGTCAATGTATGGTCGAACATTACGGAAGGTGAGCTACTCGCTGTTGAGAGGAATGTTGTTACACGTATTGCCAAATGCATTCAGCTTGACGGACATCATTTTGAGCATTTATTGCATTAATGTGGTATTTACAGGTAATAACGCTGTAACAGCATGCGTTCTCAGAAATGATAAGTTCACTAATGTGCATGTATCACATTGGAACAACCGAAATATAATGTTCAAACGTACCTACATTGTGTATTTTAATTTAAAAAACCTACCTGTTACCCACTGTTCGTCTAAAATTGTGAGTCATTTGTTTGTAACTATTACAACGCCATCTATCACAAAGCGAACCGTGGTCCAACTAAAACATTCAAAAAAATGGTTCAAATGGCTCTGAGCACTATGGGACTTAACATCTTAGGTCATCAGTCCCCTAGAACTTAGAACTACTTAAACGTAACTAATCTAAGGACATCACACACATCCATGCCCGAGGCAGGATTCGAACCTGCGACCGTAGCAGTCCCGCGGTTCCGGACTGCAGCGCCTAGAACCGCAAGACCACCGCGGCCGGCTTAAAACATTCATATTTCTTTATGAACTACACGAATATTTAATAAAAAAATGGGGGTTCCTATTTATATAAACGCAGTTGATATCCGTTTGACCTATGGCAGCGCCAGCTAGCGGGCCACCCATGGTGCCATCTCGTTCCCCCTTCAAGCTAGACAAGTTTTGTTCTTCGTAGTTTTTTCGTTTGACGCTTATTTCGAGAGATATTTGTCCCGGTCAGGATCAATGGACCACCCTGTATATTAATTGTAATTAATTAATTGTAAAAGTAAAGAAACCATAAATATGAGGGCTATTTTTTCAACCTCCGATTGGTCGCAAAGTGGAAACTACAGCTAAAATCAAAAACGTTTCATTTGTAACATTTAGCTGTACCTTCCAGCGACTTCTCTAGACAGACGCTGCTCCGACTTAGACATTTCCACAAACCTCCTCACAGAAGACAGCCGCCTGTGGCTTCTGCCAATTCCCTTCGCTGCTATGCAATTCGTAGTCTGTGCCAAGGTGCTGTCTTCATAGCCAGCGGTTCACGCGAGCGAAGAGATGAATATAAGAGGGAGCCAAACTCTGTGTGGTGGGTGACCTGACACTTCCCATTCAAACCACTGCAGCAGCTTCTTCGCTGCCCCTTGCGGTATGCGGCCGAGAACTGTCATGAAGAAGGAAACGCAAGACAGTTTGTGGGCTGCAAGAAACCAGGCGAAATATCTCAGCAGGACTTCACACTTCGAGGGAGACTCTATTGTCTAGGCATTTTTATGTGCTCACTGTGCGCTCTGAACCGTAAACTGATGCATGGCGCTGTAGTCCGGCATAGCAGAGAGACTTCGCAACATATCTGCACAAAGTTTCACCGGAATTTCACTGTGGTTTTAATTTCACGACCGAACGGAGGTCAAACAAAAAGAAACGTCGCAATTCTTGCCTTAAAAATTATTACTCTAGGGCTTCACTCTTTCATTGAAGAGGGAATCAAATTCTTGTGAATCTAAATCTTTTTTTCTGTATCGTGATGCCACTTCGGATTTCAGTTTCAGAAGAGATAGCCTATATTGATCCTGTCTCAGTAACGGGTGTTCTCTGCTCTGGGTATTTAACCGTTCGCCCGCCCTGTAGCTGGAGCTCTGGTAAAGAATCAGCTCGGCATTTACGTGAACTGTGAACTACGCAATAACACGTCCCAGCTATCTGGTGATCTATGAGAATAGCCCCTGGAATGAAAGAGGTGTTCGTTTCCAGTATGGCTAAATTCCTTGCGTTGCAAGCTTACATTTACGTTTCATGCCTTAAATAAAATGGTTGAAATGGCTCTGAGCGCTATGGGACTTAACATCTGAGGTCATCAGTCCCCTAGAACTTAGAACTACTTAAACCTAACTAACATAAGGACATCACACACATCCATGCCTGAGGCATGACTCGAACCTGCGACCGTAGCGGTCGCGCGGTCCCACACTGAAGCGCCTAGAACCGCTCGGCCACACTGGTCGTTCATGCCTTAATAAAGTGACCGTTCAACAGGTTTTAACACATCTGCTTAAGACCGGCTGTTGACAGTAACCTTTTGAACAGATCGCTATGCATGATCCCATATGGTGAACCTACGTGTATCATACACGTAAAACCATAAGTTAGAAAACACTTATACTGCCTCTTACACACCGTAGCTTAGCAAACTTTGACCGACAGACGATAAAATGCTGCACTTGCCGCAACAGAAGTATTCTCGAAACTAGACTAGACGCCTGTCAACGTTTCAGAGCGTTAAATGTAAATGTAGCAGTTTTGGCACTAAGAACACTGGTGCTAATCATCAACGAATTTGAGTCGTTGGGTCGTTTTTGGGGGAGAAGCCCAGACAGCAAGGTCATCTGTCTCGCGGATTAGGAAAGGATGGGGAACGAAGTCGGCCGTGTCCTTTGAAAGGAACCATCCTGGCATTTGGCTGGAGCGATTTAGGGAAATCTCGGAGAACCTAAATCAGGATGGCCGGACGGGGGATTGAGCCGTCCTCCTCCCAAATGCGAGTCCAGTGTGCAAACCACTGCGCCACCTCGCTCGGTTAACGAATTTGAGGAGCTGTTTCTAAGACGTAGTGTTTATTAAAAACTTTTCATAATCTAGCCTTGGATTCTGCCTGAAGATATCTGACCACCTAGTTGATGAGCGTAGTCTACTTTTCTTTTCATCTTTCGGGCGCCATTCAGGCGTCACCCTGGGCCACTTTCGCAGTCCCTCTTTTAAGGCCAATTCTTGACACTTGTCAGTTTTCAAACACCTTATTGTCCTCTGCCACATAATATGTGATCGACCGTCTCCAAGACAACTTCCTTAAGAGGTCTTTGTGACGGAATGCTATGCCACAATCCATCGATAGCATGGACTGTTCGAAACAATAATCGGTGGAGACAACCGAGTAGCTTCGAAGGTGTATGACTGTAAGGTTCTGAAAGCACCAGCAACCCGTTAGAGAAATTTCTCAGGAACTTTGTAATTATCACCAGGTCTCCAGCTGGCTATTAGAGACGTCAGAAAAGCCTTCATCCCTACCGATAGGTCTGAGAAGTTAACCGACAGGACCAGCTGAACAATAACGAATTGTACAAATCTGTCGCCAGACATTATCATCATGCTACACAGAAGACTTCCGTCGCAGATCAGCTGCAGAACAAAGTGGCAGAAAGCACTGTAAAGAACACTGACATCGGTCTGTGGAGCGGAAAGCAAGAATGTTTTGTCAGTGTGACATGGGACTCTAGAGTGGCGTGGGCGCACATGGCGAATGTTTGATGAACACCATCTATTTAAGTGTAATATGGTAACACTTAAGGCATGCGAAGTTTATTTGATATTTCTGGGAATAGTTGGGTCTCGCGTCATTAGTTTTGCTGGATACCACACTGAACATTTTAATTTCTGCACAACTGTACAATTCGAATCTCTGGCAGAATTTTACGAATAAAGAATTTTGACAAACCAACAAATTGCAGTGCGCTCCGTGACGTAACAGAAAACACTCTGAATACTCCTTGCAGTAAAAATTCTCTGGAGTGCAGACTATCCTCTTCGGACTGTCCTATCCGTAGACAACACAGTCATTAGAAACGAGCACAAACGCAGATTTTGGAAGGAAATAGGCCGTGTCTTTCTCAAATGTATCAAATGCCTTAATATTTAGGTAAACCGTGGAAAGCTGGGACATGGATAGCCGGACAGGGATTTGAGCCATTACGCTACAAATGTGGATCCAGGGTCTCACCACTGCTTCACAGTAGATTGATCGCTTTTAAATTTAATTGTAGACAATTCACTGCAGTTCAAAAGGAACAACAATGTACACAATTCCAATACCAGAAGGAAGATAAACGTTTATTCGTCAACATTAAGATTGTCTTTAACACATAAATGGGGGCACAATGCTGCAACTGAAATTTTTGACCACTTCTGCATCTACATTTACATCTACATAGGTACTCCGCAAACCACCGTGTTGTGCGTGGCGGAGGGTACTCTATACCACTACTACTCATTTCCTTTCCCGTTCCACTCGCAAACAGAGCGACGGAGAACGATTGTCTGTATCCAGAATGAGATTTTCACTCTGCAGTGGAGTGTGCGCTGATATGAAACTTCCTGGCAGATTAAAACTGTGTGCCCGACCGAGACTCGAACTCGGGACCTTTGCCTTTCGCGGGCAAGTGCTCTACCATCTGAACTACCGAAGCACGACTCACGCCCGGTACTCACAGCTTTACTTCTGCCAGTATCTCGTCTCCTACCTTCCAAACTTTACAGAAGCTCTCCTGCGAACCTTGCAGAACTAGCACTCCTGAAAGAAAGGATATAGCGGAGCCAGGCTGTGGCTAAGCCATGTCTCCGCTATATCCTTTCTTTCAGGAGTGCTAGTTCTGCAAGGTTCGCAGGAGAGCTTCTGTAAAGTTTGGAAGGTAGGAGACGAGATACTGGCAGAAGTAAAGCTGTGAGTACCGGGCGTGAGTCGTGCTTCGGTAGCTCAGATGGTAGAGCACTTGCCCGCGAAAGGCAAAGGTCCCGAGTTCGAGTCTCGGTCGGGCACACAGTTTTAATCTGCCAGGAAGTTTGATTGTCTGTATGCTTCCGTATGATCCCTAATTTCTCGTATCTTATCTTCGTGGTCCTTATGCAAAATTTACGTTGGCGGCAGTAGAGTCATTCGGCAGTCAGCTTCAGATGTCGGTTCTCTGAATTTTCTAAATATTGTTTCTCGAAAGGAACGTCGCCTTCCATCCAGAGATTTCTATTTGCGTTCCCGAAGCATCTCCGTAACACTTCAGTGTTGCCCGAACCTACCGATAACGAATCTAGCAACCCCCCTCTGCATTGCTACGATGTCTTCCTTCAATCCGGCCTGGTACGGATCCCAAACACTCGAGCAGTGCTTAAGAACAGGTAGCACCAGCGTCCTATATGCGGTCTCCTTTACAGGTGAATCATTGTTTCCTACAATTCTCCCAATTAACCGAAGTCGACCATTCGCCTTCGCTACCACAGTTCTCACATCCTCGATCCACCTTATATCGCTTTGCAACGCCACGCCCAGATATTTAAACGACTTGACTGTTTCAAGCTGGACACTAGCAATACTGTATCCGAACGTTACAGGTTTTTTCTTCCAACTCATCCCCATTAACTTATATTTTTCCACATTTAGAGCAAGCTGCCATTCATCACACAACTAGATATTTTGTCGAAGTGATATTGTCTGTTTCTACAGACACTCAAATTCGACACCTTACCTTACACCACAGTATCACCAGCAAACAACCGTAGATTCAAATGGTTCAAATGGTTCTAAGCAGTATGGGACTTAACATCTGAGGTCATCAGTCCCTAGACTTAGAACTACTTATACCTAACTAACCTAAGGACATCACACACATCCATGCCCGAGGCAGGATTCGAACCTGCGACCGTAGCAGCAGCGCGGTTCCGGACTGAAGCGCCTAGAATCGCTCGGCCACAGCGGCCGGCCAACCGTACAATACTGGCCTCCGTGTCCAACAAATCATTTATGTATGCACAGAACGACAGCGGTCCTATCACACTTCGCTTGGGCGCTCCTGACGACACCGACGTCCCTGATGAACACCTGCCGTCGAGGACGACATACGGGGTTCTATTAGTTAAGAGGTCTTGGAGCTACTCACATCTCTGCGAACTTATTCCATATCCTCGTACCTTCGCTAACAACCTGTAGTGGGGTACCGTGTCAAATGCTTTCCGGATATTTAGAAATATGGAGTCTGCCTGTTGCCCTTTATCCATAGTCATGTGAGAAAATGGGAAGCTGATTTTCTCAGGACCGATGCTTTTGAAACCATGCTCATTCGTGTGCATAATTTTCCCACTCTCCAGAAAATTTGTTATATTCGGATAGAGGTTATGTTCATGTGTTTTGCAGCAAACCGATGATACGGATTTTATATGAGGAGTCGCTTGCGTTTTTTTCCAGTCGCGTGGGGCTTTGTGCTGGGCGGGAGAGTCACGATAAATGCAAGCTAGATAAGGAGCTAATACCGTAGAGTACTCTTTGTAAAACCGAAATGGGATTCCATCGGGACCTGGTGACTGATTTTCTTTCAGATCATTCAGTTGTTTCTCTACGCCAGGGATGCTTCTTACTATGTCGTCCGTAAGGGAGTCTCTCCAGTGGCCAAATGACGGTATTTCTGTACGATTCTCCTGAGTTAACGATTTCTTGAACGACACCAGAATGATCAACAAGGGACTGAATGGAAGCCTTAGACCCGCTTAGCGATTTTATATAGGACCAGAATTTTCTCGGCTTCTCTGCCAGATCTTTTTGTAAGATACGATGGTGGTAGCTGTTGTTGCTTCGCGCATAGATCATTTCACAGGCATACGAATATCTACTAACCTTTGGTTGTCGTCATTTGTGCGTTCTCTTCCGAATCGAGAATGCAACAGACTCTGCTTCTTCAGTCTTCCGAATTTCGTTATTAAACCATTGTGGGTCTTTTCCATCATTTATCCACTTACAAGGCACATAGGTCTCCAGAGCACGATTTACAATCTGCTTGAACTTTGCCCCTAATCCCTCTATGTCCATCTCACTGGAATTAAGTGACGCCGATTCACTCTCTAATAGAGTGCTAACACTGCTTGTCTGCTGTATCTTGCAAAAATACTCTTCTAGCCTTCTTGACTGATTTATTGAATTTCGTTATCATGTTTGCTATAATCACATCATGGTAGCTAATCCCCGTTTCTGTACTGACATCGTCAATAAGACAAGGTGTGTTTGTAGTTACGAGGTCTAAGATATTTCCATACAGTTTTCAGAAAGCGTGTTCAAACGTTCACACGACTGTCTGTCTTTACCCCCCCCCCTTCCCCCCGCAACGAATCGATAGACATCCCAATCAATACTTGGTAGGTATTTACCCAATGATTTAAAATGTCTGACAGACAGCAAAGTAAAATTTGAAAACAAAGTGAAAAAGTTGCTCCTTGAGAACTCCTTCTATTCCATACAGGAATTACTATTGTTCTAATGTGGGTAGGAATTATTAGGCCTAACTCACATCTCCCTATTTAATAATAATAAACGGAAAACAAGAAGTAAATATTCAACGTGTTGCCACATTTACAAATTAATTTCTGATGTGAATATAAAATGATTCGTTCCACCTCATTACGATTTTTCATGTAAATATTCCGTGGAAGATGGACCTAACTGACTATCGAACTGACCAGCTTACCAGTGTGCCTCCACACTCGGGTCTTAGGCTGCCGGCAAGGGCAGTGCGGCAGCTGCTGTACAGCTCGAAATGTCTTCCGAGTATTCCAGTGGATGATATTTCCTGTCTCAGTGACTTCCACATCTCTGGCCTTATATTTACAAACTATATAACTTTTCTCCAGTTCGGATAATTACTTCTCCAACATGCCATTCATCTTAGCCCGGAAAAAAGAAACGTTACAAACTGTCCACTTCTCCTCTCTTCCAGTTAAGAGGTCAACCACTTTTATGAGGGAATCTGAGTAACTGAAAAATTAGGTCTTGCTATGCTTGTACAGCTAATTTAAAAACAATGCTGTCAAGTGAGACTCCAATCTGACTTGAACTTACTAGAAATTATTTGAATGCACTGAACGTATTTCTTGATAAAAATATTTAAATTTAATGTTTATATGAATTTTCTAACAGAATTAAGCCCTGAGGCGTGACCTATGATCGTGCGCAACGGCCTGCCTGATCTTGCACCTCGTAGAGTCGTACAGCGATGAACTTACCTGGTACGCTGAAAGGGAATACCTTTATTGCCCTTCAAAGTAATCACTATTAGCTACGACACGCTTCTGGCATAGGGTGAAACGCTGCTGGAAGCATCGGGAAAGACTTCTTGTGAAGTCGCTTGAAGCACCGTGGTCACGCGTTGTTGGATATATGTATTATTGCAAGAGATGAAACTACTTGCTACCAGTATGACGCAGAGACGAAGCAACAGTCAGTGACATGGTGCTCATCGTCTCCTCGGGTAGAAATTCGTGACTTTCTATCAAATAAGGCTATCAATATCGCCTTAATTTTGAATTTTATTTTCGGAGTCGGTGAGGATGATGAACACCATCCCATTAGTCCGCCTGCTAAGCTGGGTGGTAACGTGCTTGCCTCCAATGGAAGCGGGCCTGGGTTCGATTCCCGGCCGGGTTGGAGATTTTCTCCGGTGGTGCACTGGGTGTTGTGTTGTCCTCGTCATCATCTCAGGCTCATCACCGGCGCTCAAGTCGCCCAGTGTGGCGACGAATGAAATAAGACATGCACTTGGCGGTCGAACTTCCCCGAATGGGGCCTGCCGGCCAACGATGCCATACGTTTATTTCCATTTACCATCCCATTGACTGTCGCTTTGTCTCCGGATTTTATTGCTGGCATCCATCTCCTGTAATGATGCACATATCCAGTAGCACGCGGGCGCGGTCTTTGTGCGACTCCACAAGATGCGTTTGCTGACAGTCTCCAAGAGCTTCACAACGGACACCGGGAATGTGTTGTAGCTAATGGTGATTACTTTCAAGGCCAGTAAAGTTCGTTACAACTGTTGTTTCCTTCATGTTATGAGAGAAATCACTGAACTTTCCAGACGAATCTTGTACTTTCACGCGACGTGCGTAGGATTAGCTGTCACAGAAGTACGTAATTACATACCTGGGGAACCATTGGAGGCATGACGAGGGAAGCGCGGAGTGACCGCGCAGTTAGAGGCGCCATGTCACTAACCGTGCGGCCCCTCCCAACGGAGGTTCGAGTCCTCTCTCGCGCATGGGTGTGAGTGTTGTCCTTAGCGTTAAGTTAGTTTAAGTTCGGTGTAAGTTTAGGGATGGATGACCCCAGTAGTTTGGTCCCTTAGGAATTCACACACATTTGAACATTTGCATGACGAGGAAAACTGTTCGCTTCGGTTGAATAAACCGCTATCCGGTCTTGCACAGATCGTACACAGTAAACGAAATTCGGAAAATCGCTAGGGGTTCCACTTACAGACAAAGCATATGCACACCTGGCCAAAAGCGGGAGAAACATATTGTAGTCCATTAACAAAGCTGGTAGATTACAAAACCATCGTTCTACCAATACTACAGCTCGTCAGTCTGGGATCCGTACCAAATGGAACAGAGGACACAGAAAATATCCAAAGGAGAACAGTACCTTTCGTTATAGTTTCATTCAGTATGTCAAAATGTGTCACGGAGAATCCCGGCCATCTCTAATGGCAGATGCTGCAAGAGATGCATTCTGTATCATGGTGTGGTTTACTGCTTAATTACCCAGGAGAGTCAACCAATATCTCTCTTTTCTTCACATAACACGTGTAAAGTTTATGAGGACAGAGTCAAGGAGATTCGACACCATATGGATACTTATCAGCAATCGTTCTTCCCAACAACTATTCGCGGCTGGGACAAGAGAAGGAGGAGTGACACTAGTACACCGTAAGGTGGCTCCCGAAGTAGAAAAGTAGATCTAGATACCACGTGTTACTAAGACGTCCTACATGAAATTTCCTATTAAACGTGGTGACCAAAGCTTTGGGGGAGTACGTTGAGGGCTACTGCTGGAGATTGTTGCTGTGCGTAGGACTAGCGTCTGCGCAGCAAGTAACCAACATTACTCCCGAGGGAAGCGGTCACAAAAGTAACAGGTGCCAGCCTTCCCGCAGAGTGACGTAATTCGTTTACGGTCCGCCCAGACGCCAATAGAGATCGCTAGCCCGACGGACCTATACTCCTCCGCGGACCACGTGACTGGAAGTAGTGCCTACGGTATCATGGTGCCCTTCTATTTAGGCAAGCGCTCGAGCCACGACGAGCAGTTCACTCCGAGTTGGTTCCTGGATAAGACGCCAAATGTAGTCGCATTCCATCAATCACGAATTCACTTTGGAGCCTCCGCAAAGACGACGCAATGTTTCGTGTCAATGATCAGTTAGTGGACTAACAATATTTCATTACTTTAGAGTGAAATTTTTACTCTACAGCGGAGTGAGCGCTGATATGAAACTTCATGACAGATTAAAAATGTGTGCCGGACCGAGACTCGAACTCGGGGCCTTTGCCTTTCGTGGGCAAGTGCTCTACCAACTGAGCTACCCAAGCACGACTCACGCCCCGTCCTCACAGCTCTAATTCCGCCAGTACCTCGTCTCCTACCTTCCTAACTTGCCCGCGAAAGGCAAAGGTCCCGAGTTCGTGTCTCGGTCCGGCACACAGTTTTAATCAGCCAGGAAGTTTCATTACCTTGTTTCTACCCCGTACAAGACTGTCTTTCATCAAGCTGCAACTTTCAAACTAGGCTGTACTTCTGGTTTTTGGACTTTATCCTGAATCTCAGTGCACCAAACTTTAAATAAGGACTATCTCCTCGAGAAATGAACGTTTACTAGTGTAGTGCATGGTGTATTTACTAGTTAAAGATATTTTCTAATAGTTTTTCTTTACTTCCTAGAGGCCTTCAGCCTTCGAACATACTTGTGTTTATCCTTTCATCCACAGGAAGTGCAGTTTCGTTCCAATAAATGTTGCTGTTCGTTCAATACTTGAGAAGAGAATTTCCTTTCAGTACTGTTTACTCTTCATTCCAGAGGAAATTGACTGTAAAGTTCTTTCGTTGAACTTAACATAAGTTGGAGCAAAAAATTGTTCAAATGGCTCTGAGAACTACGGGACTTAACATCTTAGGTCATCAGTCCCCTAGAACTTAGAACTACTTAAACCGAATTAACCTAAGCACATCACACACATCCATGCCCGAGGCAGGATTCGAACCTGCGACCGTAGCAGTCACGCGGATCCGGACTGAAGCGCCTAGAACCGCACGGCCACCAACGCCGGCATACGTCGGAGCAGACGTATTCTTCCTTGTAAATAATCTTGCTCTAGCGAAATCTAAGTTAACATTTCTTGTCCTTTATACCATACAGACGCAACAGTTAGAATGATTTTATTTATTTATTTATTTATTTTTTTGAGTGATCTGTCTTCTGAGTGGTTTGATGCGGCCCACCATGAATTTCTCACCTGTGCCAACATATTCATCTCAGAGTAACACTTGCAACCTACGTCCACAATTATTTGGTGGATGTATTCCAATCTCTGTGTTCCTCTACAGTTTCCACCCGCTACAGCTCCTTCCATTATCATCTGGGTTATTCCCTGATGTCTTAACAGATGTCGTACCACACTGTTCCTTCTTCTTCTTGTTTTCCATAACATCTATGGTCATCAGTCCCCTAGAACTTAGAACTACTTAAACCTAACCTAACCTAAGGACATCACACACATCCATGCCCGAGGCAAGATTCGAACCTGCGACCGTAGCAGTCGCGCGGCTCCGGACTGAGCGCCTAGAACCGCTAGACCACCGCGGCGGGCATTCTCTTGTGTTCCGGTTTTCCCACAGTCCATGTTTCACTACCATACAATTCTGTGCTCTAAACGTACAGAAATTTCTTCCTCACATTAACACCTGTGTTTGATAATAATACACTTCTCTTGCCCAGAAACGCGCTTTTTGCCATTGCTAGTCTGCTTTTTACGTCCGTTTCGCTCCGTCCGTCATGGGCTATTTTGCTACCTATGTAGCAGAATTCCTGAACTTCAACTACTTCGTGATCATCAGTTCTTATGTTAAATTTCTCTCTGTTCTCATTTTTGCTATTTCTCTGTACTTTCGACTCACTTCGATAATTCTCAGTCCATATTCTGTACTCATTAGGTTGTTCATTCCTCTAATTCTTCTTCAGTTTCAAAAATGGTTCAAATGGCTCTGAGCACTATGGGACTCAACTGCTGTGGTCATAAGTCCCCTAGAACTTAGAACTACTTATACCTAATTAACCTAAGGACATCACACACATCCATGCCCGAGGCAGGATTCGAACCTGCGACCGTAGCGGTCGTGCGGTTCCAGACTGTAGCGCCTTTAACCGCTCGGCCACTCCGACCGGCTCTTCTTCACTTTCACTAAGGATAGTAATATCATCAGAAATTGTATTATTGATATCCTTTCACTTTGAATTTTAATTTCACTATCGAATTTTTTTTTTTAGTCCGTCACCTCTTCCTCGATGCATAGACTGAACGGTAGTGGTGAACGACCACATTCCTGTTATAAACCGTTTTTAATTCGAGTACTTCGTTCTTGATCTTTCACTTTCATTGTCCGTACTTGGCTCTGGTACATATTATATATTACCCGTCTTTCTCTATAGCTTACCCCAACGTTTCTCAGAATTTCGAACATCTTGCATCATTTTCCATTGCCTATTGCTTTTTCCAGTCGACAAATCCTACAAACGTATTTTGATTTTTCTTTAGTCTTACTTCCATTATCAACCGCAACGTCGTAATTGCCTCTCTGGCGCCTTCACCTTTCCTAAAGCCAAATTGATCGTTTCCAACACATCGTCGATTTTATTTTCCAGTGTTCTGTGAATTATTCTTGTCAGTAACTTGTATGCCTGAGCTGTTAAGCTGATTGGATGATAAACCTCGCACTTATCGGCTCTTGCAATCTTCGGGATTGCGTGGATGATGTTTCCGTGAAAGCCAGATGGTATACCCGGAGTCTCATTTGGCTTATTTGATCTTAGTCTTCCAAAGCTCTTTTAAATTTTGATTCTAACTTTGGATCCCTATCTTTTCTACATCGACTCCTATTACTTATTCTATAACGTCATCAGACATGTCTTCCCCCTCACAGAAGCGTTCAATGTACTCATTCCACCTATATGCTCTCTCCTCTGTATTTAACAGCATAAGTCCCGTTGTACTCTTAACATTACCACCATTGCTTTTAATTTCACGGAAGGCTGCTTCGACTTTTATGTATGTTGAGTCAGTCCTTTCGAAAATCATTTCGTTTTTGATTTCTTCATTTTCTTCATGCAGTCATTTCACCTTCCCTGTACTTCCTATTTATTTCATTGCTGACTTTTATTTCTGTATTCCTGAATTCCCCTGAACATTCTTGTACTTCATTCTTTCATCGATCAACTGAAGTATTTCTTCTGCTACCCATAGTTTCTTAGGACCTATGTTTTTCTTTTCAGCTTGTGTGGTTGCGCTTTTTAGAGGTGTCCATTCGTCTTCAGCTGAACTGCATATTGAGCTATTTCTCATCACAGTGTCTATATAGCCTCAGAGAACTTCAAGCGTATCTCTTTATTCCTTAGCATCTCCGTACCCCGCTTCTTTGCGCATTGATTCTTCGTAACTTGTTTCACAAGTTTTGGCCGGCCAGGGTGGTCGAGCGGTTCTAGGTGCTACCGTGTGGAACCGCGCGACCGCTATGGTCACAGGTTCGAATCCTACCTCGGGCATGGACGTGTGTGATGTCCTTAGGTTAGTTAGGTTTAAGTAGTTCTAAGTTCTAGGGGACTGATGACCTCGGAAGTTAAATCCCATAGTGCTCAGAGCCGTTGATCCATCGTAAGCTTTGGCCTACTCTTCATCACTGCTAAACGCTGATGTGCGTCTGTATCTGTTCCTGGGTACGCCTTACAATCCAGTATCTGATTTCGGAATCTCTGCCAGACAGTGATGTAATGTAACTGAAATCTTTCCTTATCTCCCGGACTTTACCAAATATAGCTCCTCCTCTTGTGATTCTTGTATAGAGTATTCGCTATTAGCAGCTGAAATTTACTGCAGAACTCAATTACCCTTTCTCATTTCTCATTCTTAATAACAAGGCATATTCTCCCTCAACCCTTTCTTTTCTACTCCTTTCCTCACAATCGCATTCCAGTCCTTCGTTATTAGATTTTCATCTCCTTTACGTACTGAATAACCCGTTCAATGTCCTCACATACTTTCCCTATCTCTTCATCGTCGGCTTGCGACGTCGGGATATATACCTGAATTATTGTTGTCGGTGTTTATTCCGCTGTTCATTCTGATGAGAACAACCATACCTTCCCGTCCATAGCCAATCACACTCCTATTACACCATTTTCTGCTGCTGTTGATATTACCCTATTCTCATCTGACCAGATATCATTGTCTTCATTCCACTTCAGTTCACAGACCCCCAGTACATCTGGATTGAGGATTCGTGAACGGAAGCGAATTGCAGTTCCGTAACCATAACATACACGAATCGTAGCTTTAGTTTTAATCGATAACTAATAAAAAGAATAGGAGTATAAAACACACAGAAATCGAGAAAAATTTACTAGTTCCGCAATATCGCCCCCTGGAATGTCGTGAGGCGACTAGAATAACAATTTAGTGACCGATAGTCTCGCGAGAAAATAGGCTATTTACATCCTTCTACTAAATGAGAGGCAAGATAAAGGGCGACCACAGCATACATCTACATATAGATCCATATTCTGCAAGCCACCTGACGGTGTGTGGTGGAGAGTACTTTGAGCACCTCTGTCGGTTCTCCCTTCTATTCCAGTCTCGTATTGTTCGTGGAAGGAAAGATTGTCGGTATGACTCTGTGTGGACTCTAATATCTCTGATTATATCCTCATGGTCTCTTTGCGAGATATACGTAAGAGGGAGCAATATACTGCTTGACTCCTCGGTGAAGGTATGTTCTCGAAACTTCAACAAAAGCCCATACCGAGCTACTGAGCGTCTCTCCTGCAGAGTCACATAATGAGTACCGAAGATTTTCCTTACCAACTACATAAAACGCGTTCGAACTGATCTTACTACTGCGACTAGCCATGTGGCGCCTCCTCACACAAAGAAAAAATTGTTTTTTTTTTTTTTAAAGACCTATGTATTTTTTGGCTTAGAATCCGAATCTGTGATGATAAATGGGACGTTCCCTTTGAGAATTGAATATTGTTGAGTCTAACATGGGGGGGGGGGGGGGGCAGCAGGTTGGGAGGGGGCGGGCGGCTACTTGAAGCACAGACAAATGTCTCCCTTGAAATTGTTAACTTTTCATCTGAAACATTTTTTAGTACGGTGCAAATTTTTCGAGATATTTACTTGTTCCCGGTTGAAACAAACGCACTGTATACTGGCTCCTTCCATGGTATTTGGTTGATATTCTTGTTGTTTTTCCCACGGCATTTTGTTTTGATAAATTTGGAAAGACATTGTCTGAGTATGTACTCCTGGGACAGTTAGCGAATTTCAAAATTGCTTTCCTAGTTCAGCAGCTGTTCTGGATATTCTGCACAACTACAAATCACACTTGAAGCCGGATACAGGCAGTGGCTTTACTAGTGTACAGCTGCGGGGCCCTCGGCTCACACGGGAGAGTGGGGTGGACGGGCTGGCCACCGCAGACAGCTGGAGCAGCGAGCAGCGGTGTGCGGCAGAGCCGCGGCTGGGCTGAAGGCGGGACTTATCCATTAGCGCCGGCTCTGCGAGAACCTGTGCCCTGGGGAGGCGGCCGGCCGCTGCCCGAATACCAAGTGGACGCGGATTTCCGCCGCGCTGTCGGTCTTAAGTGGCCGCCGTTCCGGCATCCCCTGGGCCGCCGGATCTACCTGTCGAGCCGGGCAGCGGCGGATGTAAACTATCTGCCGGCCAGGGCAGGAGGGAAGCGGTTCATCCGATACCAGGTGTTCCTTGCTGGCGGAAGAGCAAGCTTAAGCAACGCACAAACACCGCGCAAAAATGGAAATTAACACCGCGATCTTAAAGATAGGCCGGCTTTTTTCTTTAGTGATCAGTCAACCTCCACTCGGAAGGGATAAGGTGGAGAACAAATACTTTGTTCCTATTTGTTTGGATAACTCAAAGTTTCACTTGTTCACTACAGATTTAATTGTTAGGAAGCACAAGACTATGTCAGATATTTCATGCAGCTCTCATGATAAATCTTCTTCTGGATAGAGACTAATTACTACTTGTCTTCCATAAGCATTCCATGAAATGCGTAGAAAATCAGCTTACTTTGCATACATTCCATTCATTGTCATGTTACGGAATAATTTTCTGGGGTAGATCCACTCGTATACACAGAGTATTCACTGCTCTGTGCAGTCCATGGTCGACATTCATGTAGAGAACTGTTCAAGAAATTAGGCATAACAACAACTGCCGTCATATTTCTCTCTTATGAAGTTTCTTTGTCACGAATAAGGAAATCTTCGAAAATAATAGTACCATCCCTAAATATAATAATACTAGGAGCAAAATACATACAGTTAAACTTTCTCCTGCGCAGATATGAGGATCATATGCAGGCACAAGAATACACTAAAAACTAAACTAAACTCCGCCCGAACAGCCCATGAAGGCCCAACGGTACCGACCGGCCGCCGTATCATCTTCAGCCCACGCGCGTCACTGGATTCAGCTCCCCCCACCTGATGTCAGTTTACGAAACCGGAGCCGCTACTTCTCAATTCAGTAGCTCCGCAGTTTGCCTCACAAAGGCTCAATGCAACCCGCTTGCCAACAGCACACGGCAGACCGGATTGTCACCCATCCAAGTTCTAGCTCAGCCCGACAGCGATTGAATTAGGAGATCAGATGGGGACCGGTATTACGACTGCAGCAAGACCTTTGGCCCTTAAAAATACACTGCCTCCATAAACGATGAAGTACCCAGAAGATTTGGCCGCATGTGAGTGTAACACGTATACACCGTCGGCAAGTATTTGAACGATAATTACGAGACTAGAGGTAGACGTGTTTATCATATTTACTGTTATTACTAGCGCCGGTATCGTGATGCGATTTTTAACAACCGACGCAAACAGAGGGGTGTTATGAGTTTTGTGTATGTACACTACTGGCCATTAAAATTGCTACACCGAGAAGAAATGCAGATGATAAACGGGTATTCGTTGGACAAGTATATTATACTAGAACTGAGAAGTGATTACATTTTCACGTAATTTGGGTGCAGATATCCTGAGGAATCAATACCCAGAACAACCACCTCTGGCCGTAATAACGGCCTTGATACGCCTGGGCATTGAGTCAGACAGAGCTTGGATGGCGTGTACAGGTACAGCTGCCCATGCAGCTTCAACACGATACCACAGTTAATCAAGAGTAGTGACTGGCGTATTGTGACGAGCCAGTTGCTCGGCCACCATTTAACAGACGTTATCAGTTGGTGAGAGATCTGGAGAATTGGTGAGAGATCTGGAGCCAGGGCAGCAGTCTAACACTTTCTGTATCCAGAAAGGCCCGTACAGGACCTGCAATATGCGGTCGTGCATTATCCTGCTGAAATGTAGGGTTTCGCAGGGATCACGCCGGGTTATACGCCAGTATGTCGATGACGAATACACGCTTCAAAAGTGCGTTCACCGCGATGTAGCCAAACACGTATGCGACCATCATGATGCTGTAAACAGAACCTGGATTCATCCGAATAAACGACGTTTCGCCATTCGTCCACCCAGGTTCGTCGTTGAGTACACCATCGCAGGCGCTCCTGTCTGTGATGCAGCGTCAAGGGTAACCACAGCCATGGTCTCAGAGCTGATAGTCCATGCTGCTGCAAACGTCGTTGCACTGTTCATACAGATGGTTGTTGTCTTGCAAACGTCCCCATCTGTTGACTCAGGGATCGAGACTTGGCTGCACATCCGTTACAGCCATCCGGATAAGATGCCTATCATCTCGACTGCTAGTGATACGAGGCCGTTGGAATCCAGCACGGCGTTCTGTATTACCCTCCTGAACCCACCGATTCCATATTCTGCTAACAGTCATTGGATCTCGACCAACCCGAGCACCAATGTCGCGATACGGTAAACCGCAATCGCGACAGGCTACAATCCGACCTTCCTCAAAGTCGGAAACGTGATGGTACGCATTTTTCCTCCTATACACGAGGCATCACAACAACGTTTCACCAGGCAACGCCGGTCAACTGCTGTTTGTGGATGAGAAATCGGTTGAAAATTTTCCACATGTCAGCACGTTGTAGGTGTCGCCACCGGCGCCAACCTTTTGTAAATGCGCTGAAAAGCTAATCATTTGCATATCACAGCATCTTCTTCCTGTCGGTTGATTTTCGCGTCTGTAGCACGTCATCTTCATGGTGTAGCAATTTTAATGGCCAGTAATGTATCTGTCAGTGGTATCATAGAGACCCAAACGAAAGGTCCGATTTTAATAGAAGTTTTTTTTTTTTTAATTGAAAGCTGGTTTTATCGACAAGGTTCTTAGCTATGTGCATAAATGTCTTCAGCCGTTTAAACTTCATCAGCTAAATTAAGTAAACATGTTTTCCGCCAAATTGTTCTCTTGATAGGGACTACTTTAATACATGAGAGCTAAATCAATTACGTGACACAATATTGTAAGCTGAAAAAGATCTAAATAAAAGTCGCGAGAACATCGCTGACCACCAATGATGATTTTTGGACTTCGAAGTCAGCCTACAAAGAAAGGGTGACTGTGATTCAACTGTTAGAGAGAAGCATACGCTCTCGTAGACCTTTTTGTAGCTGTTTTTGACGTGTACAATTCAGTACTAAATCAAATGATTTTGCTTTAATAGTTAAGGCAACCTACTGCAAGAGAGCGCAATGGCAGCCTAGTTTCTTCCGACTTGATTTAGAATTATCGTCGCTGTTTATTGCTTACGTTACCTTAATTAGATAAATACATACAAAAATATAGTCATTAAATATGCCTGTATTAAAATAAAGGAACACACAAATCACTTTAGTGAAAAATATCAAAGAAAAAAAAAAGAAGTCGAAATTATAATTTCAAGCTGAAACAAAAAGCCGCACCAGCCATACAGCATTTTCAAAATCTTGCAACTGTAGTGATATGTATGAAAAAGTATCTATTGTCAGAATGCGCAGATTTGGGCGAGACAAGCTCTTGCGTCGCAATTTCGTGTTTCGTTCCGGAAAGTATTTGTTTGGGTGTGGGAATCGACTGTCGATCATCCCGTGTCTACTAATAAAACATAAAGTTTAAAAACCATAAATAATACTGAAATGAAAAATTTAAAGAAACCTCGACACCAAAAATTTCTAAAATGTAAAAAATATGTGTTGCTTCTTAAATTTTAATATAAGTGGTAATATTTTGATCCAAGCAACGTCGCGTCGGGAATCCAAAACTAATAAAGTATGAAATTTAAGTAAAAGTAATCTACCTAGGCACACAGGAAAATATCCAAATGAAAGCAACGATGTCTAATCATTGATTCTAAGTCGTCATTAATTTACTCTGAGAAATTGGCAATACAGAGACAACCGTCAAAGATAGCTGCCCTCACGTGACTGGCCGTTGTGGTCGCACACTTGGTTACTCCCCCCTCGACTCGCGCTCGCGGCTTAATGAAGCGTGAGTTGGTACGCTGTCATCAAACAATTTGCGGGGGACATCGGCCTCATAAGACAGATTAATGCATGAAACTAAGTTAGTTCGTTATTATGTAAAAATATGACATCAAATTATTCCCTTTCTCTATTCTTTAACAACGCTGGTACTTAAACACGGATTTGTTTTCATATTTTATACAATAAGTAATTATAACTTCACTAGCCAGTTTGAGGTGTGGATGCGGGACGAGTAGACTGGAAGAGACAATGCCAAACAGATAAGATTTATACCCTGCAAATGATAGCTGCGTTAACTTTTTTTTATATTTACTTGGCGGTCCCCCGACACGTTGACGCTTGGATCAAAATATTTCTACTTGTGTTACACGTGATGGGTGTAACACGCCTGGGAGGAGAAGGGGATTCATAAGCAGACTGTGCAATACTCCCTAGACACAGGAACGGGGGTGCATATTTAACTACCGTGTGCCTAAATCCACGTATATGGTCCTTCCCGCGGCGGTTGATGTGCTGCTCTCTGCATTGCCTGCTATTGTCTAGCAGGGAGAGGAGCCACACACACCAACAACACCAAGTTGATCTGGTACAATTCACTTGCACATAATGGGGCAACACTGTTCAAAATCAACGTTATTCTACAATGGATGTGAACAGTATTTGCACTCCAAGTGCGTGTCCGTTGTGAGGTATAAGGTTGCGATTTTGAAGGACCTCTCAAAAAATGGTTTCCAGCATGTATCTGAAGACTGGCAGAAACGCTGGGATAAGTGCATCGCATTCATGGGAGGCTTCTTTGAGAAAGACCATCAAAATTGTGAGGATGAGTAAAGGCATGTTGTCAAAAAAAATTATGATCATTCTTTATTGAACAGCCCTCGTAGTAGTTAGATTACACAAAAAATATTTGTACAACAGCGCCAATGTTGACAGTAAGTGCTGTGTCTTGCTTGGAAGCAAACTTGTTCCATTCACTTATGGTACATGCTGTTGGCAACAATAATGCTCACTTTACTCTCCAACCTTACGATTGCTTTCAGTTGGGGTTGTATATTCTGGTGTGTTGGTTATCACGGTTAAGTGATACACATCAGTATGGATATGTTTACCCCTGAAGCATTGGGAAAGTTGCAGACGCAAAAGTACTGTGCTACTGTAAGACGTTCGTTACACAGTCATCTTTCAGCTTATTCATTTTTCCCCAGTTCTGAGTCGCATAGCTATCTGCAAAGACGTTCCGTACCCAGGTCATCGATTGCCAAGTATGCCACTGTATGTAGCTGGTAAAGTGAAGGTACGTTGAGGTGACAAAGTCATGGGATAGCGACATGCACACATATACATGGTGGTAGTATCACTTACACAACGTATGAAAGGGTAGCGCATCGGCGGAACTGTCATTTGTTCAAAAAGTGGCTCTGAGCACTATGGGACTTAACATCTGTGGTCATCAATCCCCCCCATCTTAGAACTACTTAAAGCTAAGGACATCACACGCATCCATGCCGGAGGCAGGATTCGAACCTGCGACCGGAACGGTCAGGCGGTTCCAGACTGAAGCGCCTAGAACCGCACGGCCACAACGGCCGGCTGTCATTTGTACTCAGTTGATTCATATGAAAAGGTTTCCGACGTCGTTATGGCTGCACGATTGGAATTAATTTTGAACTCCGAAAAGTTGTTGGAGCTAGAGGCATGGTACATTCAGTTTCGGAAATCATCAGGGAATTCACAATTCCGAGACCCACTGTACCAAGAGTGTGCCGAGAATAGCAAATTTCAGGCATTATCTCTCACTACGGACAACGCTGTGGCCGATGGTCTTTGCGTAGAGTTATATGTAGTAACAGACAAGCAACACTGAGTGAAATAATGGCAGAAATCAGTGTGGGACGTACGACCAACGTATCGTTGGGACAGTGGGGTGAAATTTGCCGTTAATGGGCTATGGTAGCAAACGACTGATGCAAGTGGCTTTCATAACAGCACGACATCGACTGCAGCGGTTCTCCAGGCTTCATGATCATGTAGATTGGACCCCAGACGACTGGAAAACCGTGACCTGGTCAAATGATTCCCGATTTCAGTTGGTAAGAGCTGACGATAGAGTTCGTTTGTGGCAGACCCCACGAAGCCGTTGATCCAAGTTGTCAACAAGGCAACAATTGCTCGCGATTGGTTTGAAGATCATTCTGGACAATTTGAGTAAATGATTTGGCCACCCAGATCGCCCGACGTGAAACCCATCCAACATTTACGGGACATAACCGAGAGGTCAGTTCGCGCACAATATCCTGCACTGGCAACACATTCGCAATTATGGACGGTTTCAGAGACGGAATGAGGACTTCCAACGACTTGTTGAGTGCTTGCCACGTCGAGTCACAGCACTTGTCCGGGAAAAAGGAGTTCCGACACGATATTAGGAGCTATCCCATGACCTCAGTGTATGTCTTTAGGCGATACGTTCGAGCTAGAGTGAGCTGACCAATAGGATGCCTGCACGACGACCCCATTCAACAGGAGACAAAGCTTTTATTTATTCCGTTTCTGTTTCCGTCTTGCTACGGGCGACTGATGTTTCCTGCTTCCTGGCCCTTGTTGGAGCTGGCTTATGGACGCTGGATATTGGTGTTGAGGTTATTTCCAGTGGTCATTCTTATGCTACACAGTGCGAGGATTATGGTGAGACGGGAGTATGCTCTAACACTCTAACTGTCTAACGTAACATTTTGTTTTCAACGCTGTACCTTCAGTTGTGTTCAAATTTAACTTTTGTTGTTCTGTTGGATAGATCTCGTTCCATGTCCTCGGTAGAATATTAGTATTTCACTTGTCCATGTCCGAAGTTAACGTGTTGGCTTCGTTACTTTCCCACTGATTTAATATCGGCTCTGAGCACTATGACACTTAACAAATGGCTCTGAGCACTATGGGAATTAATATCTGAGGTCATCAGTCCCCTAGAACGTAGAACTACTTAAACCTAACTAACCTAAGGACATCACACACATCCATGCCCGAGACAACTGCGACCGTAGCGGTCGCGTGGTTCCAGACTGAAGCGCCTAGACCCGCTCGGCACAGCGGCAGGCATTTAATATTGTTTAAATTATTCCGGTGTATATGGAGTTTTCTTTTGTTCTGATTTACATATAGCGCGGATCTGTATACCATGCGGTTGATCATTATAAGTCATGTATCACTGATTTGCTTTCTAATAATTAGGAATTTCATTAAGGCATCTTTCATTAAATCTTCTCTGTAACGCACTTACGAAATCAGCACAGTATCTCAATGACACAGGTTCTCTTTTATTCGTTTTACGTCTTATCAGTGACTTTCGTCTTCAGCGGAATTAATGGCCAAAGTGAAAACAACTGCTATTAGCAGGAATGTTGCGAATACACTGAATGCCTTTACAACTTGTAAGGTGTCAACACTGCAGCGACCACGAGACTTCATACTAAGTCGAAATTAGAATTATATTAATACCTTCAGCTGCTAACGGGCGTTGATATACCTATATCAACGGAGACAGCTGAAAATGTGTGCCCCGACCGTGACTCGAACCCGGGATCTAATTTCGTTCTAGACGGAAATGTCCGAAAGAACAGACACCATATCCATATAAGTACACAGTTGTAATACACCGGCCATGACCTTCTTCTGTGCGGATGCACACGTATTCCCCGAACTCTTACGGGACTTGGTAAGAATGTCTTCGACGAGTAATGAGTGTGTTGGGGTGGGACTCTATGGACGTAGTGTGTGGATATACAAGATGAGAATGTGGATCTCGCGGGAGGCGTACGCGAGATAGTCCCTGTAGTCGCACTGTCCTCTGTGCCCTCGGTGGCTCCGATGGATAGAGCTTCTGCCATGTAAGCAGGAGATCCCGGGTTCGAGTCCCGGTCGGAGAACACATTTTCACCTGTTCCCGTTGATATATATCAACGCCCGTTAGCAGCTGAAGGTATTAATGTAATTCTGGCTGCAGGTCATCAATGGTGTCTGTTTTTTCGGACATGTCCGAAAGAACGGACACCATATCCATATAAGTATATATAGACTTCATACTGTTAAGTAATATATTCTACGTGACTTCAACATTTTTTTTTTTTTTTTGTATAGCCGATAGGCCTACAGCGTGAGGTAGTACATCCTCACTGAATGCAACCTGCCTGTAAGAGAGCTCACAACCACATTTTTTAAGGTATTTCACTGAATTCACGTATTTCATAAACCCATAGGGAGGGACCTTTCAGGATCAGTGTATCAAGAGAAAGAGAAGCCATGTATGACGCCGAAATTCTTCATCAGCAAACCTGTCCATACCTCTGTGTGTCACTCTTAACGTAGAACCAACACTTCCGGAAAATAGACGAGACATAACCGAGCACTACTCAATGCAAGTTTGAAGCCTGTTGTCAACAGTAAGTAGAGTAAGCTGGTGGAACTTATTTCCCAGCAAGACACTCTTCACATACTGCCCATATTTGCCCTATTGTGCAAGCACTTTCAGTGCAACACAGCCATAGAGCTAATCAGGCACTATCTCTTGCTCAAAGTGGGTTGTGATGAGAAATGAGAAAGGTGAGTCTGTTCTATGGTATTTTAACGGTGGACATCACTACTCATTCAGAAATGTAATAAACTATTTAACACGTCTTCCACACACGTTGGATGCACGAATGTCTGTGGGCTAAAGCGGCAGCAGGTTCACGCTAGCGACAGGAAGAGCGTGAGAGTGGATAAGCGGCGGTAATCCCCGTGAACTCTGCGCCAAGGCCGGCTGGCGAGGTGTGTGGGAGGCGCCTCCTCCTCTACTGGACGCCGACGTCACTGAGAGGCACGCTACTGGCTGCGTCGCGTCACCACAGACAGCTGCGTCACAGCTTTGTGTTGTATAGTGGGCTTGTAGCCTTAATGTCTCACGACGTCTCGTTCTTATACCGAGATCACGAAAGGAAATCATCTTTTAAAACCATAGCCGGCCGGAGTGGCCGTGCGGTTCTAGGCGCTACAGTCTGGAGCCGAGCGACCGCTACGGTCGCAGGTTCGAGTCCTGCCTCGGGCATGGATGTGTGTGATGTCCTTAGGTTAGTTAGGTTTAATTAGTTCAAAGTTCTAGGCAACTGATGACCTTAGATATTAAGTCACATAGTGCTCAGAGCCATTTGAACCATTTGTATAAGGTATTTGTGATGAATGGTGGTTATGGTGTTTTAAATGTTCTGCAAATGTGGAATGGTTTGTTTCGTACTTCCAACACCTAATAAGTTCTTTGCACCGTGTTTTAAAATTCCTGCCATACAAATGCAAGAAAACTTCCACCTTCAGAAAGCCATCGCTGAAAACAAACATGTGATAAATGAGCAAACACACATCGGTACAGGCCCCCTACCTCACTTAATAAAAGAAATAAGATAGAAATTGTGCGCGCGTGCGCACGCATACACAAACAGATCAGAGATACTTCAAAAATTACACTCGAAAGTTGGCAATAATTTCGATCTCCCGCCGGAGTTTCGAGTCCTCCCTCGGGCATGGGTTTGTGTGCCGCCCTTCACGTAAGTCAGCTTAGTTTAGATTAAGTAGTGTGTAAGCCTAGGGACCGATGACCTCAGCACTTTCGTCCCATAGTCCTTACCACAAATTTCAATTTTCAAAATTCGATCTTTGGCAATAATATCCGATAGTCGGCAACACAGACCTGAAAATTGCATCAAAACGAGTGTTCAGTTTCTAGTGCTGTGAAATGTGAAAAAAAACCAAGTGTCAATTATAAGAAGAGGAACGGCACCAAAAGTGGAACAGAAACATAATATGTAGAAAATCGTCCTCGCAACCTGTTAAGTGGAATTTAAAATATTACTACATCATAGCAAAAACCAACAACCAGAACTGTTTACAAGCTATAGCTATATTGCCCCAAATGTAAACTATATAGAAACGATTAGGACTGAGCGTAAATTATTTACACGGGTAAAGTAGTCTATTCATATTATGAATCGCAGTATCTCGCCGCGGCCACTGAAGATGCCTTGCAGAGAATAAAGGCGAAACGCGTATGGCATGAAAATTGTTTCATTCAGTTGTAGTCAGAAGATCCAAAATATAAAAATTATCAATATACCGCAATATTGCAGGCAACTGAGGAAGACAGGAAAACAATTTTTGAGGATGTTAAAAGTAGCCTTCGCTATGACCGTTAAGGTCAAGCGTTTCAAACGGTAGATTTGTATTTACCAGAAACAGTTTTTTTGCATGGACAGTTACGTGGGTTTCTCACGAGTTCGCATATTCAGTCATATTTATATTTGTGCTGAAGGCACATACAGCCAAAAAGTAAACGATGAACTCCTCACAACCGCTAACATTCTGTTCAACGAAGTTTTGTAAAATTTAGACTTTAAAAAATAAAATTAATCTGAGAAAGACAATATCTGCTTTTTATATGTTTTACAATTAACCATATTGTAGATAATACTGTAGATTTTCTTGCGGTGAGGCTATAATTTGTTATTACTATTCAAAATATAATAATTTTATTAAGAAATACTTGCATTTACCTATTTCTCCAATACCATATTACTTATCAGTGACAATCAGGACTGAGTGCAAATTATTTGAACGGGTAAAGTAGTCTATACATATTTTGAATTGCAGTCTCTTGCCGCGTTTTTCTGATTGTGGGTGAAGGTTAATGTCAGAAAGTACTATAGGTATTTCTATATGGTTTTCACGAAGACTGATTCACAAGGGAGGTTTGTGGGTATTGTAAACAAGTCGTCAGATCGTAGAAACTCAGTGCTATCCGTGTGATATCGGGTCGGATCGCTAGTTAAAGCATAATTCGAACAATTTCCGGTTACTAAGATTCAGTATTCTGTTATCCACAAACCTTTTCTTGGCCACAATAATGCACGAAAATCTTCAGCAGCTGCTAAGTTATTCAAGTAACTTCTACAATAGTTTCGTGACACTAGACATTATCTGCAGATATATCAGCCATTACAAAAAAATGTTCAAATGTGTGTGAAATCTTATGGGACTTAAATGATAAGGTCATCAGTCCCTAAGCTTACACACTACTTAACCTAAATTATCTTAAGGACAAACACATACACCCATGCCCGAGGGAGGACTCGAACCTCCGCCGGGACCAGCCTGTGCGGCTGAGACAGCTCGGCTAATCCCGCGCGGCAACCATCACAAATAACATGATTTCACGAAACACATTACGCGCAATACGAGTCTGTCAAATGTGTGGAATACTTGGAATTAATAATACTATTAGAAGGTGAAAAAGCGGGAGAAGTAAAGCGACGATACACTCAGTATGTTCCGATGCTGGCAAGCTGTAGTTTGGCGTGTAGCCACATGTTCGCTATCTCTGGGGCTGGGCCCAATTAAGTCGCCATTTTACGAAGATGTTCGTAAGGTGCACTGGTGATTAAAATATTCACGCTCACGGTGAGTCTGGGAAGAAGACTCATCATTATTCTGCATAAACACACTGAACGGAACTACTCGTTCCTGCAAGAGACCAATTTTCTTATTTGATTGTATCTATTGCATTATTATCGTATTGTACATAATAACATATTATGTAACACTGGTAGTATCTACGTAATGCTATAAATAGTGAAACATCAATCATCTGAAGAACGATTTGAGAACAGTATAATGGCATATATTAGGTGCAATTAACTTAAGAATCAGCCTGAAGCACGGATTTGTCGACAATAAGTTGTCCATTTAGCAAAACATTGTAATCATCAAGCAACCCTTGGTTTCGGAGATACTGTATGAGATTTTTATTACAACTTGCATTGCCTGAAAAAAAAGTGAAGCTCCCAGAAGTGGGGGAGTAACTACACACATCAAAAAGTTTTGCATCACCCTGATTTCCAGAACTTCTGGAGATAGACGTGAACTGTGGGTATCGTATCACAGACACAGTCCCTTTGACTGTTCAGAGATGTCACTAAACCTTCCCAAAGATGTAAACAACCATGCATGAGCAGCGCCTATTAGACGGAGGGGGTCCGTCAGTCGATCAGTTCCAGTCATTCCACCAGGAAGGAGGTACACTGCTCGTGTTGTCTGTAGCTCAACCATGCCTAGACGGCTAATACTGCGGTTCGATCGCGTCTGAATTGTTACTTTTTGCCAGGAAGGGCTCTGAACAAGGGAAGTGTCCAGGCGTCTCGGAGTGAAAGAAAGCGATGTTGTTCGAACATGGAGGAGATACAGAGAGACAGGAACTGTTGATGACATGTCTCGCTTAGGCCGCCCAAGGGCTACTACTGCCGTGAATGACCGCTACCTACGGATTATGTCTCGGAGAAACCCTGACAGCAACGCCACCGTGTTGTATAATGCTTGTCGTGCAGCCACAGGACGTCGTGTTGCGACTCAAACTGTGCGCAGTAGGCTGCATGATGCGCAACTGCACTCCCGACATCCATGGCGAGGTCCATCTTTGCAACCACGACACCATGCAGCGCCAACAACAACACGCCGAATGGACCACTCAGGATTGGCATCACGATCTCGTCACCGATGAGTGTCGCATATGCCTTCAACCAGAAAATCGTCGGAGACGGTTTTTGAAGGCAACCCGGTCAGGCTGTAAGTAGGCTGTTTAGGTTCTTATATTCGAACCGCATCCGCCACGTAGCGCTCTGTATGAAAATCAGTGGCTGTGCTGTGTGCAGTCTGTGGCTGGGTGGCAGTTTGGAATTTGCTATTGTAGTGTTGGGCAGTTGGCTGTTAACAGCGCGTAGCGTTGCGCAGTTGGAGGTGAGCCGCCAGCAGTGGTGGATGTGGGGAAGTGAGATGGCGGATTTTTGAGAGCGGGTGATCTGGACGTGTGTCCATCAGAAACAGTACATTTGTAAGACTGGATGCCATGAACTGCTATATATATTATGACTTTTGAACATTATTAAGGTAAATACATTGTTTGTTCTCTATCAAAATCTTTCATTTGCTAACTATGCCTATCAGTATTTAGTGCCTTCAGTAGTTTGAATCTTTTATTTAGCTGGCAGTAGTGGCGCTCGCTGTATTGCAGTAGTTCGATTAACGAAGATTTTTGTGAGGTAAGTGATTTGTGAAAGGTATAGGTTAATGTTAGTCAGGGCCACTCTTTTGTAGGGATTATTGAAAGTCAGATTGCGTTGCGCTAAAAAATATTGTGTGTCAGTTGAAGCACAGTCATGTATAATTTTTCTAAGGGGACGTTGCATATGTCGACCCTTAGCCGAGGATAGCTCAATGGCATCTTCTGATTTTTTTCTTGTAGTTTGTGTAATTAATGTAGCTATTGTTTATTGCTAGCGCGTAATCATAGAGAGAATTTCCTTTGTAGTTGTGGTTTTTCATTGTTGCACAGTAAAACAGTTGTGGCATGCATGTAGATTGGCACCAAGTATTTCACAGCTGCGCTTGCAATTAACTACATATTATTTTCAGTGCTATGTTAATGTGTTTTCTTATTTTGCTCTTCAAAGTGTGTTTTTCTGTGTTATCGTTTGAAATATTGTGACAATAATGGCGTGTGAAAAACGTAACACTGGGCTCCAAAGTAAACTGAGAAATAATAGTGACGACGAGCGTAGCTTATCAGCACCACTGTGTAAAGAATTAACAGACATTCAAAGTGGTAATTTGGTAATTGTGCACAGGGAAATAGAGCGGGCGGCAAATAACGGCGTAGACAGTGGAACAGTTAGTGAACAGGGAAGCATTATCGATCTATCGGTCGGCAACAGTTCGCCTCAGGAATCCGAAATGACAGGACAGAATCTCGCAAATACTGTAGATTCAGATTTTGGGTCCTCACCGTTTCTCAAATAAGTCAAGACACATTTTCTGCTTGTCAAAATGTGAATGTTGCCGGTGAAAATTCACTGCCGAAAAGCACCGAGGAACATGTTTCAGATACCAGTGCATTGTTATTACAATTAATACAACAAATGGGACAAACACTGCAAAAGCTTCAAAAGTTAGACACAATGGAACAAAATCTTCAAAGGTTAGACACCATGCTTGAACAAACACGTGAAGATTTAACTACTGAGGTACATAAAATCGAATCGAAATGTCAAAAAGCCTGTAATGACGTAAAAACACAAATTTGTGAGCATTTCCAACCTATTTTTTCGCGTCATGAAAATGCATTACAGAATCACGAAGCAGCCATAAAAGAACTGTAAACTATTGTTCATGAAAATCACGGCACCCTGCAAGCTAAAATTGACTCAGTTTCATCTACCGATTCGGTTACGCAACTTGAAAAAACTCAGGAAAACTTAAAGGACACAGTAGATACGATTTCAGCACTAATGGACACTCTGAAACTTGGTTCAGAACAACACACTGAGGAAATAAGTTGGCTATCGGAGAAAGTAGCCGAACTTTCGGATCAGTTCACTAACGTATCTGCAAAGGTGGATGATGATCTGAATGACACAAGACCTGTTGCCATCACTGACACAGAAGAGTACGAACAAATTAGGAAATCAAACAAAATCAGAATCAAATTAATACGCAACACCAAAGGGAAATCCGCGAAGTACAAGATCAGTTGACACAGGTAATACAAGAATTACATATTTCAGAGGACACTCAAATGGTTCAAATGGCTCTGAGCACTATGGGACTTAACTTTTGTGGTCATTAGTCCCCTAGAACTTAGAACTACTTAAACCTAACTAACCTAAGGACATCACACACATCCATGCCCGAGGCAGGATTCGAACCTGCGACCGTAGCAGTCCCGCGGTTCCGGACTGCGCGCCTAGAACCACTAGACCACCGCGGCCGGCAGAGGACACTCGCGCTCCAATACGGGAAGGGGGACATAGAAATACGGAACAACCACAAAATGATAACACAGGGCACTTTGGAAATTATGAAAGAAATTGGCAAGGTACACCGAATTTTGAGATGGAACCGCCGAAACGACGTAACAATGACCGACATGCGACTCGCCGACATGATGATTTTGACTATAGGCTGTTTATTACTACACGTAAATTCAAAACATTTAAGAATTCCGGCAACGACATTCATCTACAAGCGTGGCTCCATCAATTCTCTCATTGTTTTCCTCCCAACTGGTCATTACTGTAGAGATTAGAATTTATGTGTGGCTACTTAGAGAATGAACCATCCGTAAGAATGCAATCGGTCACTCACGATTGCAACAGTGAAGGAGAATTTTAACATGCCTTCCTCTCAACATATTGGTCTCAAGCTACACAAGACCGAGTAAAACATAGCATCATAATGATGAAACATTTCCAACAATCTGAATTTTCCAGTCTTGTGAAATATTTTGAAGACATGTTGCACAAGAATCAGTACCTGTCAAACCCATACAGCCCCTCAGAACTCATCCGCATTTGCTTAATCAAATTGCCTGAACATTTACGACATATTATTTTGGTAGGATGTTGCAAAGACGTCATTGAAGCTTTTCAGGGACTCTTACAAGAATTGTAAATCGACACTGACAATCGCGGGACGCGAAAACAAGAACATAACAATTACAGGTCACATCCGTCACAATTCCACGAGGAAAGAAATAATAACTGGACACGACAAGGCTATTCTTACAACGTGAATCGTGAACAAAACAGACACCACCCATATGACAACCACTGGCAGAGTAATAGTTACAGAGAAAGATTGCATTTCCGTAGTAATGAATATGACAGAGACAATCATAGAAACAGACAACATGGCAACCAGAACTATTATTATCACAGGAGACAGAATAACTTCAGACGCAACGGTCCACCGTGCAGTGATAATTCAGGGAGAAATTTTCCACCACTTAACCGACAAGAAAGAAACTACAGGAACTACCGACATGTCAACAGACGATATAATCATAACGACAGACCTGAATTTCATCAGAACTGGCGGGATACAAACAGGGCTGGGCCCTCTCGGCAAGGTGAATTTGTAGAAATTAGGTCTCCTAATCCCAATAACGACGCACACCAACAAAGAGACAGACAATGACTCGCACCACAGGCAGGCACGTGCCCTGGCTGGCTCAGGGAAAAATTACATAGACGCTAACTTTGAGAAAAATTCCAGTATTCTTTACCGACATATATGACATGATAATTGTGTTGAAGTTGAAACTCTGCGTACTAGGAAGAGAAAAGGTTTACACGACATTTCACATGTAAAACCGTTTACTGAGAGATAATCTGCTTTTAACTTAGTCTTGGCTATAAAATTTTCCACTTCACGCTATTAGTACAATTTATCACACTGAGAAACTGTTAACATGCAACAATGTTTTGAAGTTAACTAACCAGTCTAGAGCCTAGGGAACATATCTAAACAGAAATTACGAATGCATTGTTATAGTGAACAGAGGACACGGTGTTATTGTGTGTGTACATTCTTGCTTGTTAATTGCACGATTACGTAATGACTCTAAGGCTTACATACTTAGAACATATGCTGCTAATGAGATTTTAATGCAACATTTTGGTTTACTTGAAAAGACATTCTTTATTTGAAGTACTTCCTGTGAGATTAAAGATGACTTAGTATTTGGTTTCTTTGACAGCTACACGATTATATCACGATGCTAATATTGTGTGGCACAATTTACATTGTTGCTTTTGCGGTGTATCTGTTTTATATCTGCACAGTTTTTATGTATTATTCTGGAAAGTAAAACATGTTTTAGTAGTAACTTTTTTGGTATAGCTACAATGAGACAGCCTTTTCCATAGCACAACAATACGTTACAGCACAGTACTTTCTTCATCATGGTAATAAGCGTAATAACTAAGATATCTATAGGCAAAGTATTTCACTTTTGTGTATGAAGAGGTGAGTACATTGACTTCAGCAGAACTTTGCTTACAGAGGACGATGACTACGACACTTCCACAGAGATTATCTTACAGCAAGACGCACATTTAGCGCTACAGGACACGCATTTGAGTGATTAATTTTGTACTTAAAACATTTATTTTTAATGATTTTTGGATTACAAAGATAGTTTTCCGTGATACATTTCATTCCATTGCTGTAATCTGTAACACCTGAGGGTATAATTACATTAATCCCCAGGGGGGTACACGCTTACTTTGTGTATCATGTGTTTGGCAAGCACAAGGAGCCCTAGCTAATATGATATTTGCTTATACAACTTTACACATCGGTACCATATTTCTCTAACACAGAGCTATCTGATCATTTAACTGAGAGAGACAAACTTTTTTTTTACTACGTCAGTGACAGGTGTTTACGCAGTTACACAGTTGGATAACTTCACACTTACGAAATTGTATTTTGTCTGTACTTTGGGAACTGTTCATATTTTTTTTCGGGACCATTGTGATACTATGAGAGCTTTGAATGATGTATTTGGTATGGGATCATGATTTTTAAAGTACGTTTGAGGTAGATGACACTATTGAAATGAGCAGAGAATTTTTTTTAGGTTTTGACATTATTGCAGAAAGCTACGCCGATTTTGAAATTTGGCTGAGTTTTTATGATGTTATTATTACGATGACAATGTGTATTATGCTGTTGAGGTATGTTTATGATCAATAAGCTGATACTATATGAAGAATTTGATTATGCTATGTATTTATTATGATGAAATATTAAAGTGTCGACGAATATGTATATAGGTAATAAGGTAAGGAATAATGAGTAGTGGTTAGGCACTCTGATTTGAGAAAAAGGATGTTGGAAACCAAGAATCGTACTTTAAGAGTTATCAAATGTTTGTAAATGCGTGAATGTATCACAATGCCGGCGAAAATTTTTTGGACACTGTTACATTTATAGGATTTTGTTTCTACACATTTCTACTGTAGTTTCTCGACTTCTGAAATTTTATTTGTATCAAACTGTCACTGTAGCGGAAACTTCTGTTGTAAATTTCGGTAAGAAAGCTAAGTGACTTCGACGTAATGCATCGTTGACGCCCAGCTGTGCGTTGCCTGGAGAAAAAGCCATTAGGTGGAGAAAAGAGAGGCCATTAACCTCGATATTGACAGTTCTTTGTAGACGACATGCTCAAACTTGAAAACATGATTACACTGTAGAGTTCTTAATTTATGATATTTACTGAAATGAAATGATGAGAAACATTTCGTATCTATTGCCTTGCTAGTTGAAAGATTGTTTACTGTATTATGAAATGCCATATGGCTAGTGAATGACGTTTCACGCCTTGCTTTGCCTATTTTGTTTAATATCTAGTTTCTAGCTGCACTGCAGCATTGGTTAAAATAAAATTTAATAGATGTGCTAATATAGATATTTTATGCCTGCAGATCCAGTAAATAATAACTTTATGATCTACTTAAAAAAAACGAGGGTTCACAAAAAGACATTTTCCCTCAGAGGAATTGCATACATAATTTTTGTCAATGACTTTTAACTTTTTAGTAGTGTAAGTTAAGGTGATGCATCACTCTAGTGTTAAGATCTGACATAGTTATTAGACATTTCCTATCTTTACTGTGATATTTTTTCTGCTTGAGCTTTGTTATGTTTAGATATAAGTTATAGCATTTGCTGCTGCTGTTTGCCAGGCATAGTGCTACTAAATTTCACTTTGTATTACTCTGTTAAGCCAGTTTTGCTACTGATTTATTTTTCTTGTTGCTGCACATTGGCTCATACTAGTTGTAATATTGCATTTCCTTTGCTAATTTAGGTATACTGCTGCTTGCTTTGCCAATTTGCATTTTTTTGTCATTGCTGTTTGTGTTCATTGTTTTGTAGTGCTGCATTGCCTCGTCCCTGAGTTTAGCATCTGAGCTCATTAGATTTAAGTTAGCTTAAGAGGGGGTAGATTATATAAGAAACTAACTATGAAGAATAGGGAAAGAATGCATTGAAGAGTTATATGAAAAAGATTTGGGCAAAAATGAGTATTGCACAATGGGAAATATTTATTTAACAGGGTTGGATAGGATTTTTTTGGTGGAAACAAATGTTGAAGTAAGAGGAAACATCTATGAAATGAAGTTTGGATTGGACTGCAGTACCAAATGTCACACTGAAAACAAACCTAGACCTGTCCTTTTGTGTCATTCCACTATGTGTCTGTGTACCTTATGTATTTGTGTTCTTCCTGTCTTTATGTGTTTATCTGATAAGACTTATGTTGTAGAATTTTTCTAATACTCAGTTACATTCACTATGATGAGGAATACTGTTATCCTCAAATATAATTTGCATTTATAATATGTCATTTTCTTTGTAAAGATGTTAAGACGTTATTAATTCTGTTCTGTTTCAATGCTCATACGTGAAATTAATGTTTCGAAAACTATTCTCATTATTTTATTTATTTACTTATGTCATAATTCTTGTAACACTGATGTACATGTTTATTTCTATTCTTCTGTAAAGCCTGTGTTACGACAAATGTTATCTGTACTGTTACGTTCCTCAATGATGTATTTTGTACCTTTGTAATTGAATTCTTATGTTGTAAATTTGTAATTGTATAGACACCAGTTCTTCAAATTAAGTTACATTTCACTGCACACGTTTCTGTTGGTCATCCTAATGCACAATATGTGAGAAGTTGGGACTGTTAGTGTTTGCAAGTGTGTTAATAATTCAGCAAGGGACTGGATAACAACATTGCTGGTTCTAAGGACATTTCAAAAAAAATTTTTGTGAGTGCACAAGTGGTGGTTCATGGACTTGCTATATTGTCCACAAGACTCTTCGATGGTGATTGTGCACCTGCACAGTCGCAACGGATGGCTGCTAGCCATCTCTACAAGGACTACTGTGGGTCTACACCTTTGATGACTCACCAATACCATTATTTCTACAAGGACTACAGTGGGTCTGCACCTCTGGTGGCCCACCAATACCATAATCTCTACCAGGGCTACAGTGGGTCTCCTCTGTGATGACGTACCTACCAATATTCTTCAACTTCTACTGACTCTGCTGTGGGTTTGCTCTGTTGTGGCCCATTACCTGTCTGCATGTGAAGAGTCAGCACTGTCTTTCTGTTGGAAGGACAACACTACTTCAAGACTGCATGGAAATCCACTACTGCTGTGTGCAATTTCTTTTACTAATGAGACTTTGTGAAAAAAACTGTAATTACTATTGTGATAAATGATCAGGACTGTCTTTATGAGAACAATTTTTGCTTTCGACCAACAGTGTATCAATAAGTGTGTGCATTTGATAGCTTTGTTATTGTAACTATGAAAATTTTTTTCAAATCTGTATTGGCCACTGCCCAAAACAATTTGTAAAATGTTTTGTGGGGAGCATGGGGGCTACGTAAGTAGGATGTTTAGGTTCTTATATTCGTAATGGCACCGCCACGTAGCGCTCTGTATGAAAATCGCTGGCTGTGCAGCGTGCAGTCTGTGGCTGGGTGGCATTTTGGAATTTGCTATTGTAGTGTTGGGCAGTTGGCTGTTAACACTGCGTAGCTTTGCGCAGTTGGAGGTGAGCCGCCAGCAGTGGTGGATGTGGGGAAGTGAGATGGCGGATTTTTGAGAGTGGATGATCTGGACGTGTGTCCATCAGAAACAGTACATTTGTAAGACTGGATACCATGAACTGCTATATATATATTATGACTTTTGAACACTATTAAGGTAAAAACATTGTTTGTTCTCTATCAAAATCTTTCATTTGCTAACTATGCCTATCAGTATTTAGTGCCTTCAGTAGTTTGAATCTTTTATTTAGCTGGCAGTAGTGGCGCTCGCTGTATTGCAATAGTTCGAGCAACGAAGATTTTTGTGAGGTAAGTGATTTGTGAAAGGTATAGATTAATATTAGTCAGGGCATTCTTTTGTTGGGATTATTAAAAGTCAGATTGCGTTGCGCTAAAAAGAATTGTGTGTCAGTTTAAGCACAGTCGTGTATAATTTTTCTAAGGGGACGTTTCAAGGCTGAACACCTTATACACAGCCAGTGCACCAGGGTGGAGGTTCCCCGCTGCTTTGAGGTGGCATTATGTGGGCCGACGTACGCCGCTGGTGGTCATGAAAGGCGCCGTAACGGCTGTACGATACTCCGATCGGCAGCCTACTGTCGAGGCATTCGTCTTCATGGACAACAATTCGCGCCCCCACCGTGCACATCTTGTGAATGACTTCCTTCAGGATTACGACTAGAGTGCCCAGCAAGTTCTCCAGGCATGAACCCTATCCAAAATGCCTGGGATAGACTGAAAAGGGCTGATTATGGACGACGTGAACCATCAACCACTCTGAGTGATTTACGCCGAATCGCCGTTGAGGAGTGGGACAATCTGGAACAACAGTGCCTTGTGCCAGAACTTGTGGATAGTATGCCACGACGAATACAGGCATGCGTCACTGCAAGAGAACGTGCTACTGGGTATTAGAGCTACAGGTGTGTACAACAATTTAGACCACCACATCTGAAGGTCTCAGTGTATGGCTGTAGAACATGCAATGTGTGGTTTTCTTGTTCAATAAAAAGGGCGGAAATGATTTTTACGATGATCTCTATTCCAGTTTTCTGTACAGGTTTCGGAACTCTCGGAATCGAGGTGATACAAAACTTTTTGATGTGTGTAAATGAAATTTCACGGATTGAAAGTGTATGTGATGTTATATTCAGTGGTTACTGTATTGCGTCAGACTTACAAAGAACTCGGCAGTATGAGCCCATATGTCAGTATGACTTTGCACTCCCTCTGCGATGGTTACAAGCACTGATTCGTCTATTATATGGCTCTGAGCACCATGTGACTTAAGTTCTGAGGTCATTAGTCGCTTAGAACTTAGAACTAATTAAACCTAACTAACCTAAGGACATCACACACTTCCATGCCAGAGGCAGGATTCGAACCTGCGACCGTAGCGGTCGCTCGGTTCCAGACTGTAGCGCCTTGAACCGCACGGCCACTCCTGCATTCTATTATATCCCGAGGCAAACTGACCGCCAACTTAGTGACCGGTACATGATAACATGGACACTGGCACAGGACGGAGCTGCCCCCACGCATATTCTACATCTACATCTACATTTATACTCCACAAGCCAACCAACGGTGTGTGGCGGAGGGCACTTTACGTGCCACTATCATTACCTCCCTTTCCTGTTCCAGTTGCGTATGGTTCTCGGGAAGAACGACTACCGGCAAGCCTCCGTGCGCGCTCGAATCTCTCTAATTTTACATTCCTGATCTCCTGTGGAGGTATAAGTAGGGGGAAGCAACACATTCGATACCTCATCCAGAAACGTACCATCTCGAAACCTGGACAGCAAGCTATACCGCGATGCAGAGCGCCTCTTTTGCAGAGTCTGCCACTTGAGTTTGAAAAATATCCCCGTAACGCTACCACGCTTACCAAATAACCCTGTGACGAAACGCGCCGCTCTTCTTTGGATCTTCTGTATCTCCTCCGTCAACCCGACCTGGTACGGATCCCACACTGATGAGCAATACTCAAGTATAGGCCGAACGAGTGTTATTAAGCCACCTCCTTTGTTGATGCACTACATTTTCTAAGGACTCTCCCAATGAATCTCAACCTGGCTCCTGCCTTACCAATAATTAATTTTATATGATCATTCCACTTCAAATCGTTACGTACGGATACTCCCAGATATTTTACAGAAGTGTTTGTTCCGCTATCATATAACCATACAATAAAGGATCCTTCTTTCTATGTATTCGCAATACATTACATTTGTCTATGTTAAGGGTCAGTTGCCACTCCCTGCAGCCGGCCGCGGTGGTCTAGCGGTTCTAGGCGCTCAGTGCGGAGCCGCGCGACTGCTACGGTCGCAGGTTCGAATCCTGTCTCGGGCAAGGATGTGTGTGATGTCCTTAGGTTAGTTAGGTTAAAGTAGTTCTAAGTTCTAGGGAACTGATGACCATAGATGTTGAGTCCCATAGTGCTCAGAGCCATCTGAACCACTCCCTGCACCAAGAGCCTATCCGCTGCAGATCTTCCTGCATTTCGCTGCAGTTTTCTAATGCTGCAACTTCTCTGTATACTACAGCGTCATCCGCGAAAAGCCGCATGGAACTTACGACACTATCTACTAGGTCATTTATATATACTGTGAAAAGCAATAGTCCCATAACACTCCCCTGTGGCACGCCAGAGCATACCTCAACGTCTGTCGACGTCTCTCCATTGAGAACAACATGCTGTGTTCTGTTAGCTAAAAACTCTTCAATCCAGCCACACAGCTGGTCTCATATTCCGTAGGGTCTTAGTTTGTTTATCACTTGACAGTGCGGAACTGTATCGAACGCCTTCCGGAAGTCAAGGAAAATGACATCTACCTGGGAGCCTGTATCTAATATTTTCTGGGTCTCATGAACAAATAAAGCGAGTTGGGTCTCAGACGGTCGCTGTTTCCGGAATCCATGTTGATTCCCACAGAGTCGATTCTGGGTTTCCAGAAATGATACGCGAACAGAAAACATATTCTAAAATTCTACAACAGATCGATGTCAGAGATACAGGCCTATAGTCTTGCGCATCTGCTCGACGACCCTTCTTGAAAACTGGAACTACCTGTGCTCTTTACCAGTCATTTGGAACCTTCAGTTGCTCTAGAGACTTGCGGTACACGGCTGTTAGAAGGCGGGCAAGTTCTGTCCGCAAGTTCTGTCCGGGACATATTCGGCGATCTTATTAGCCAGTTCTGAGTGACACTTGCCATGTATAGAGCGTTGTAATGTGACATGAGGACGCAAGATGTCCGCGAGGGCAGTAGGCGTGGGGCCGCGCAGGCGAGAACCCTCTGTTCCCCGGTCGTTTGAGCAGCGTGCCTCATGCGGCTTCAGGCGTTGCCAGCGCGCTGGGAGGCACGAAAGAAAAACACATGGCCTGTTGCTTCCGTGTGGCGTCAGTGCCTGACGACGGAGCCTTGATCAACTTGGCGATACAGTCATGTGATGGAACTTTATGAGAGCTACTTTTTCAATACACTGCTGTGCAATTGAACTGTTTGTCTCTAAGCCTTCTACTATATTCAAGAAACGATTATTAAATGTGATTAAATTTGCTACCTGTGAGTCATCATTCATAACCCTTTCGCTCCTATCAGTAGCCGTGTTATCTTTTTCGATGGCTGGTTCTCCTGCCTCTCGTTTCACTACATTCCAAATAGCCTTATGACTGGTAACAACCCTAACACGAACCAAACTAATGCACTCTAGAGGCCGTTCTGCTTGTAACATAGAATTCTAACCACAATAATTTACATGTATGCCAATGTTTTCTACCTCTAGAAAGTCTTCTGGGCGATTCATTCTCCTTTTGTCAGGTAGTGTAGTTTGCAGTAAAATCTCTTTCTCTCATAAGTATTTCAAATAGCTCTGAGCACTATGGGACTTAACTTCTAAGGTCATCAGTCCCCTAGAACTTAGAACTATTTAAACCCAACTAACCTAAGGTCATCACACACATCCATGCCCAAGGCAGGATTCGAACCTGCGACCGTAGCGGTTGCGCGGTTCTAGACTGTAGCGCCTAGAACCGCTCGGTCACCCAGGCCGGCTTTCCCTCTTAAGTGGTAGTTCTTCATGACGATAGTGTATGGTACAAAGTTTTATGTGGATGTTGCATATTTCCATTCTCTCCACGAAGCCGTCGTAGGAGCAGTCGGAATTTCCATGCGGCTTTTCGCGGATGATGCTGTAGTACACAGAGAAGTTGCAGCATTAGAAAATTGCAACGAAATGGAGGAAGATCTGCAAGGGATAGGCACTTAGTGCAGGGAGTGCCAACTGACTCTTAACATAGACAAATGTAATGTATTGCGAATACATAGAAAGAAGGATCCTTTATTGTATGATTATATAAAGTGGAACAAACACTGGTAGCAGTTGCTTCTGTAAAATATCTGGGAGTGTACGTGCGGAACGATTTGAAGTGGAATGATCATATAAAATTAATTGTTAGTAAGGCGGGTACCAGGTTGAGATTCATTGGGAGAGTCCATAGGAAATGTAGTCCATCAACAAAGAAGGTGGCTTATAAAACACTCGTTCGGCCTATACTTGAGTATTGCTCATCAGTGTGGGATCCGTACCAGGTCGGGTTGACGGAGGAGATACAGAAGATCCAAAGAAGAGCGGCGCGTTTCATCGCAGGGTTATTTGGTAAGCGTGATAGCGTTACGGAGATGTTTAGCAAACTCAAGTGGCAGACTCTGCAAAAGAGGCGCTCTGCATCGCAGTGTAGCTTGCTGTCCAGGTTTCTAGAGGGTGCTTTTCTGGGTTAGGTATCGAATATATTGCTTCCCCCTATTCATACCTCCCGTGGAGATCACGACTGTAAAATTAGAGAGATTCGAGCGCGCACGGAAGCTTTCCGGCAGTCCTTCTTCCCGCGAACCATACGCGACTGGAACAGGAAAGGGAGGTAATGACAGTGGCACGTAAAGTGCCCTCCGCCACACACCGTTGGGTGGCTTGCGGAGTATAAATGTAGATGTAGGTGTATCAGAACCAATTAAAACTGTAGTTATGGAACAATTTTGAACAATGCTTTCTCTGTACTACACCACTACGTCAATTCAAAGACGTATTTGGTAACTAGTTACAAATGAACCAGCTACGAGGGCAGTAGTAAAGCCGTAACGTAATTGTTGGAAGTACCTGACATTTCTGATTCACTCCTGCGCTCAAGGAGGCGTTTGCAGCTTTAAAAAAATCGAAGCTCGCAGTACCGGGGAGAGCCCGTGTGGGGTGTGTGGGAGGCAGCGGCGCCACACCGGCTGGGATGAGCCAGGGTGACGCGGGGGTTGGGGGTGAGGGTGGTGACGCGGCGGCACCTGTTGAGCGCGGCTCGACCAGGCGTTATCGCCTCTTAAAACCGGCGGGGGCGGCTTAGCGGCGGCGGACCGCCGTTAACCCCGCATCCGGCGCCAGTACAGGCCCGAACGGCTGGCTCCGGCCGTACCCCCCTCTGCCCTGCCGCCTGGAAAGGCGGCGTTCGCCGAGCCAGGTTTATTATTTATAGGCCCGTGGCCAGTGTGTGGGAGCGCTTTGGTAGAGAATGCGTTACGAAGCACAGAGAGGGGTGCGCTTTCAACACCCATTCTCACTTGCTCTGCTATACAGGTCGTTGCAATTGTTCTTTTACGAGACGTTTGACCGTGACCGTGCTACTGACGGTTAATTTAGGCACTCTTATTAGAAGTTATTAGTCGACCACAACATTATTGCTCCTGGGAGTCAGGGCCTTTTGGTCGGTTTATTGTAAGTTTTTACCATGATATTTCGCCGGCCGGTGTGGCCGTGCGGTTCTAAGCGCGTCAGTTTGGAACCGCGTGACCGCTACGGTCGCAGGTTCGAATCCTGCCTCGGGCATGGATGTGTGTGATGTCCTTAGGTTAGTTAGGTTTAAGTAGTTCTAAGTTCTAGGGGACTTATGACCTAAGATGTTGAGTCCCATAGTGCTCAGAGCCATTTTTTTACCATGATATTTCATGAAGACGCGCTGAACACACTTGACAGTATATGCGCAAGTGTCCTGAAAACATTCACAGTGCTATACGTTTTCCTTAATCACCACTGCACTTGTTTAGTATAAAGTCACCGCCAGTTTCCAATAAAGACCACGGGACGCCAAATGCAATAATATCGTCATCGAATTGAACTTATTCTTTACCAAAACCTTCTATAACCAGTATATCTACATCTACATCTACATTTACATGATTACTCTGCAATTCACATTTAAGTGCTAGGCAGAGGGTTCATCGAACCACAATCATACTATCTCCCTACCATTCCACTCCCGAACAGCACGCGGTAAAAACGAACACCTAAACCTTTCTGTTCGAGCTCTGATTTCTCTTATTTTATTTTGATGATTATTCCTACCTATGTAGGTTGGGCTCAACAAAATATTTTCGCATTCGGAAGAGAAAGTTGGTGACTGAAATTTCGTAAATAGATCTCGCCGCGACGAAAAACGTCTTTGCTTTAATGACTTCCATCCCAACTCGCGTATCATATCTGCCACACTCTCTCCCCTATTTCGTGATAATACAAAACGAGCTGCCCTTTTTCGCACCCTTCCGATGTCCTCCATCAATCCCACCTGGTAAGGATTCCACACTGCGCAGCAATATTCTAACAGAGGACGAACGAGTGTAGTGTAAGCTGCCTCTTTAGTGGACTTGTTGCATCTTCTAAGTGTCCTGCCAATGAAACGCAACCTTTGGCTCGCCTTCCCCACAATATTTTCTATGTGGTCTTTCCAACTGGAGTTGTTCGTAATTTTAACATCCAGGTACTTAGTTGAATTGACAGCCTCGAGAATTGTACTATTTATTGAGTAATCGAATTCCAACGGATTTCTTTTGGAACTCATGTGGATCACCTCACACTTTTCGTTATTTAGCGTCAACTGCCACCTGCCACACCATACAGCAATCTTTTCTAAATCGCTTTGCAACTGATACTGGTCTTCGGATAACCTTACTAGACGGTAACTTACAGCATCATCTGCGAACAACCTAAGAGAACTGCTCAGATTGTCACCCAGGTCATTTATATAGATCAGGAACAGCAGAAGTCCCAGGACACTTCCCTGGGGAACACCTGACATCACTTCAATTTTACTCGATGATTTGCCGTCTATTACTACGAACTGCGACCTTCCTGACAGGAAATCACGAATCCAGTCGCACAACTGAGACGATACCCAATAGGCCCGCAGCTTGATTAGAAGTCGCTTGTGAGGAACGGTGTCAAAAGCTTTCAGGAAATCTAGAAATACGGAATCAAAATACGGAATGCAAAAGCTGTTTTGTTAGGTCACACACATCTGTAATTTCGTGTTACTACTCCGTTACTATGTCCGAACAGGCCTCGAAAGAGCCAACGGTACCGACCGAGCGCCGTGCCATCCTCATAGAAAGGCGTCATTAGACACGGACACTGAGGAGCATGTGGTCAGAACACCGCTCTCCCGGTCGTTAACAGATTTCGTGACCAGAGCTGCTACTTTGCAGTCAAGTAGCTCCTCAATTGGCCTCACAACGCTAAGTGCACCCCGCTTTCCAACAGCGCTCGTCGGACCCGAGCGGTGTCCCATCCAAGTCCTAGCCAAGCCCGACAGCGCTTAACTTCGGTGATCTGACGTGAACCGGTGTTGCCACTGCACCAAGGCCGTTTGCCTAATTAGGTGTTGTCGAAAGGTAAAATTACGGTCGCCAGTCCCATGCGCAAATAATTTTTTAATGAATATAGAATTATTAATAACAGAACTCAAAATTTCAAGAATTAGTTAACTATGTGCATTGACTGTTTCATGAGAAAATTAAACAAACAGCTTTTACGTGTAGCATCAGGTACGTATTTTTTGTTATAGTTATTTCATCAGCCGGCCGTTGTGGCCGAGCGGTTAAAGGCGCTACAGTCTGGAATCGCACGACCGCTACGGTCGCAGGTTCGAATCCTGCCACCGGCATTGATGTGTGTGATGTCCTTACGTTAGTTAGGTTTAAGTAGTTCTAAGTTCTAGGGGACTTATGACCACAGCAGTTGAGTCCCATAGTGCTCAGAGCCATTTGAACCATTTTTAGTTATTTCATCCCCACTCACCCCATATGAGAGGGGGCGGGTGGGTACAATCAACCCACTCTTCAGCCATTTGACAAGAAAATCTAAATGAGATGAATGAAGCAATAAATAAGAAGGTGAGATAGTTACAATGAATTAAAAAAAATTTTTTTTAATCTGAAAATAAAATGGAAGCTTTTGTGCATAAGACACATGACTTCTTTCGCTTTTAGTTAAAAACGTAATAAAAGGTAAAAAACAGGAACACAATAAGACTACTTTACAAACTTCTTCATTTGTATGTCCATAGTGTCTGTAGTTGCTTTATAATTCTTAACAATGGTAGAAAAACTAAACAAAATAATAAAGAGACAAATAATGAAAAAATACGTAACCAAACTACACTAACTCATACAACTTGCACTACAACAGAAAAATTGCATACAATGAACTACCACAACAAATTCACTCATGAAGCATTAAAAACACAAGACATAAAAACTGCTTACAAAGCAAAGAATTCCACACAAAATCACATCCCAAAACTAAAATCAAAACCAGACAGAAATTAACAATGTGGGTTCTATCAGATCAGTAGCAGAGAGTGTGAGAAGAAATACATTGGCATGACTGGCAGGACATTTGACAAAAGATATAAAGAACACATCAAGGCTTGTAAATACGGTACGAATAATTCAACATTTGCCGATCATCTAAAAGAAGAACATCATAGACCAAGCAATATTGAAAACGATATGAATATCATAAAAATCAGTAAAGACAGACACCTCCTCCCTTTCCAACAAAATTTCCACAAACGAAACAGCATTAACACAATATAAACAGTTTCTCAGTGACCAGATAAATATTGTAAACCAGACTCTATAAAGAATAACTGATGAAATAACATGAAAAAGAAAAGAGCCTTTTACATCCTTCACTCCCTCCCACTCTCCCCCCCCCCCCCCAAAAAAAAGCACAGTTTCATTTCACTTCTTGCTCCTCACCTTATCCTCTAACTCACACTTCATGACCCTGCTATTTACTTATGTTACTTATATCCACTCGTCATGATTCCCCTCATCTAAAAAAAAAATAGATAAAAAAAAACCTCCATCGGTATTCTTTCTCTACTCTTACACAGTACATAAATACAATGAAACATAATTAAATAGAATTACACACAAACAATAATGTAATTTTTTTTAAATGTTGCATGTCAAAGACAAAGTAGTGGAATGGTTGTGTTAGCAACACTACAAAACACAAACAATAACACATACTTGAAGTACAAAAACAAACAGAATATAGTGGTGTGCATAAAAGTGCGTTGTGAAAAACGAATAAAATGCATAGTACTGCAGAATATCTAAAAATTAGACAAAAATTATCAGTGTCTAACACAGAAAAACAAAGATTTGCTAGCAGACGGCACTTCCCGATGTAAGCGAGAATTCAGCTGAAAAATCACCGTAAGTGCAAGTCAGCCTATTCTTAACGTACTGTTTTTTGATCTACCCTGGGTAGATAGTTGTTGATGAAGGAAAAAGGTTTGTCGCTGAGGAGGGTAGAATCTAGGTGATATATGGATGGAAAACTGGTGAGGTACAGGTTGTACCAGTGTGGTGGGGATAGCTATAGGGATACAAGGTGGGTTGGAGTACAGGCAGTATTCGTGAGGCTAAAGATCTGATGGGGAAAAAGGGGCTACGGAAAGAAGGATCGAAGCAGTCAAAGGGATGGTAGGGAAATTTGGTGAAGCCAACCCGACGAGGCGGAATGGGTGCAATGGGTTTAAACTTAGTAGGATGGATAAATTTCGGGTCAGAAATCATGATCTGGCGGGGGAGACGGGTGTGGGGGGGGGGGGGGGGGGGGACGGTTGTCTTTCTGTTGGGAAAGTAAGTGGAGGTTTCATATGGTTGGTGTGGTATGTTGGTAGTGGAGCGGCAGCATAACAGGTTTGGAAAGTAGAGGGTAAACTATAGGATTATTGTCGAGTTTTCGGATGGTGTAGGTTTTTCGGAAGTGTTCAATGTGAGTGATGGGAGGTGGAATTTGATGAGTTCTCAAAGGATACATATGTGGGTCCATTATGTACTTTACTGTGAGATCTTAAATACCAGTTAACACACCCTCACATTAATAGTTACGAAAATACGGTTACATGCAAAGTAACACCCAGAATAACAAGGTAATTAATTGTCAGCCATATTTTATTTATACAGATGTTCCATGTGGGGGTATGTAAATAGCAGTTCCCCCTATGGGGAATCAGGGAGGAATATCGCGAACTTTCACCACCATTTGTCTGTTAGACGCGCTTGACGTGAAGTCAGCTTGTAGTGTGCACGCCTGATTTCATTATGGAGGCCGGGGAAGAGGAACAGTGTAGCGTAGTGCGGTTTTTGACTGCGGAAACAGTGCCAGGGAGTGAAGTCATGACCAAACGTGCCGTGTATGGGGAACACAGTATGTCAAACGCGTTTGTATTTGCGTGGAATAAATCATTTCGAGAAGGCCAAGCGTCATTGAAAGACAGTAGTCGGTCTACGTTGAACGTGTCATTATCTCTTCTTCCATTGTTGCTGTGCATGTTGCTATAAGAAATTACCGACCCCTGACGGCGGAAGACATTCGGCTCATGCTGGGCATCAGTCACGACACCACTCACGCCATAATCACAGAGCATCCGAAGTTCCAGAAAACCTGTGCGCGATGCGTTCCCCGCAGCCTGATGCAAGAGAAGAAGTTGAACAGAATGTCGATATCACTGCAGGACCTAGAAAGGGATCATGATGAAGAATATCGCTTTCCTGCCCCGAATTGCCGCGGGAGATGTAACATGGTGTCATTATTTTTAGCCGGACAGAAGAATGCGTCAAAAACGGCAATGGAAGCACGTGCACCCCCCATCCAACGCCCCCCCTCCCCAAAAAAAATCAATTCTTGAACGCCGCGTCCGGGAAAATCTTTATGATATTTTTCTTTGGCTGCAAGTGCACGCTGCTCATTGACTCTCTGGAACATGGCATCACAATTAACTTACAGCGGTACGTGACACTTTGCAAGAATTGAATGTGCCATCAAGTCCAAACGCCCAGGAATGTTGATGGACGGCGTCATTGTGTAGCAGGATAACATTCACTCAGATGTTGCAAATGTTGTTTCGACTATGATGAAGAAGTCTCGCGGGGAAGCCCTTACACATCCCCCTACACTCCCGATCCTTCCCCACAAGATTCCCATGATTTTGGAGCTCTGAAGTAAGACTATCGTGGCGATCTATTTGCTTCGAGCGAAGACGTGCACGTCGGCGTGCAATCATCGTTCCGTAGGCAACCGCAAACATTTTTCCTTGGAGGCACTGACTGTACTGTCTCACAGTGAGATAAACGTGTTAACAGTTATGGCGATTATTTCTGAAATAAGGAAGTGTACTTACCTTTTTCCTCCTCTGTCTCGTTTCCATTCTGACTGGCCCTTATACAAGTTCACAAAAGTGAACATACGAGTAGACTTGTCACATTTTACAATTAATGAAACGCTAAATAAAAATTAATCATTTATCTTGAATGTTTGTTGAACAGCACTGTACTTTTAGGAAAAAGTTACTTTTAGATTAATAGTTGCTTTTTCTTGGAATGCAAATCTTATCACAGCACTGTGCAACTAACTGACTGTACCGCTTAACTAGACTCAATCGGCCGGTCGCTGTGGTCAAGCGGTTCTAGACGCTTCATTTCGGAGTCACGCTGCTGCTAAGGTCGCAGGTTAGAATCCTGCCTCGGGCGTGGATGTGTGTGCTGTCCATAGGTTTGTTAGGTTTAAGTAGTTCTAAGTCTAGGGGACTGATGACCATAGATGTTAAGTCCCATAGTGCTTAGACCCATTTGAACTATACTCAATCGATAAAACACTTTTTCGTTGTAATACAAATTTCTGAAAGTGCTTGTTAAGAAAATAAGATCTTTTTTCTCGTTAAAATTATGACACTAAGGTAACATTTAGGCTTTGGAGCAGGAACCTACGACAGACAAAATGACTTGGTTCAATAAGATTGTTTGTGCACTCGTAAATTGAACTATGGTGATAAAAGAACATACATTAAGTACAGCCTCATGTGACCTTCAGTTCTAAAGGGCAGAGCACTTTGCCTGAAGGCGACGATGCCAAGTACTACGTCGGTGTCGTCGAATATAGTGTAGTTTCAACCTCAGCGTCTACAACGCTCACATGTGGCACTTCTTCTGATAAGGAAGTGTAAAAAATAAGGAAGTTATAACTATAGGCTTCAATTCCATCGTTAAATACTATTAAAAATACAAAGTAATTGATCCATTCCAGACATACGTCTTTGAACGGTGAGGTGACTTTTAACAATAATTTAGCATCTTTTTACACTCATTGCGCTCCTCTATTGTTTGGATAGCAAGTGAACAGCACAGGCTTTCAAAACATCAAATAATCGGTTCTTCCAAACTACACTCCTGGAAATGGAAAAAAGAACACATTGACACCGGTGAGTCAGACCCACCATACTTGCACCGGACACTGCGAGAGGGTTGTACAAGCAATGATCACACGCACGGCACAGCGGACACACCAGGAACCGCGGTGTTGGCCGTCGAATGGCGCTAGCTGCGCAGCATTTGTGCACCGCCGCCGTCAGTGTCAGCCAGTTTGCCGTGGCATACGGAGCTCCATCGTAGTCTTTAACACTGGTAGCATGCCGCGACAGCGTGGACGTGAACCGTATGTGCAGTTGACGGACTTTGAGCGAGGGCGTATAGTGGGCATGCGGGAGGCCGGGTGGACGTACCGCCGAATTGCTCAACACGTGGGGCGTGAGGTCTCCACAGTACATCGATGTTGTCGCCAGTGGTCGGCGGAAGGTGCACGTGCCAGTCGACCTGGGAGCGGACCGCAGCGACGCACGGATGCACGCCAAGACCGTAGGATCCTACGCAGTGCCGTAGGGGACCGCACCGCCACTTCCCAGCAAATTAGGGACACTGTTGCTCCTGGGGTATCGGCGAGGACCATTCGCAACCGTCTCCATGAAGCTGGGCTACGGTCCCGCACACCGTTAGGCCGTCTTCCGCTCACGCCCCAACATCGTGCAGCCCGCCTCCAGTGGTGTCGCGACAGGCGTGAATGGAGGGACGAATGGAGACGTGTCGTCTTCAGCGATGAGAGTCGCGTCTGCCTTGGTGCCAATGATGGTCGTATGCGTGTTTGGCGCCGTGCAGGTGAGCGCCACAATCAGGACTGCATACGACCGAGGCACACAGGGCCAACACCCGGCATCATGGTGTGGGGAGCGATCTCCTACACTGGCCGTACACCACTGGTGATCGTCGAGGGGACACTGAATAGTGCACGGTACATCCAAACCGTCATCGAACCCATCGTTCTACCATTCCTAGACCGGCAAGGGAACTTGCTGTTCCAACAGGACAATGCACGTCCGCATGTATCCCGTGCCACCCAACGTGCTCTAGAAGGTGTAAGTCAACTACCCTGGCCAGCAAGATCTCCGGATCTGTCCCCCATTGAGCATGTTTGGGACTGGATGAAGCGTCGTCTCACGCGGTCTGCACGTCCAGCACGAACACTGGTCCAACTGAGGCGCCAGGTGGAAATGGCATGGCAAGCCGTTCCACAGGACTACATCCAGCATCTCTACGATCGTCTCCATGGGAGAATAGCAGCCTGCATTGCTGCGAAAGGTGGATATACACTGTACTAGTGCCGACATTGTGCATGCTCTGTTGCCTGTGTCTATGTGCCTGTGGTTCTGTCAGTGTGATCATGTGATGTATCTGACCCCAGAAATGTGTCAATAATGTTTCCCCTTCCTGGGACAATGAATTCACGGTGTTCTTATTTCAATTTCCAGGAGTGTATTTTGCTGTCGATATGATATTAATTTATCTATCAACCAAAAAGAAAAAATCCCAAAATAGAAATTTTTCTAGCTTTGAAAATACTTGTATCATTTGTAATTTAAATTCAAAAATTAGCCTTGATTGGCAAATTTCGCATTAAAATTCAATTACGCTGGGAATATAAGATGCCCTGTTTACTCCTTGATGTCGTAATCAAATAAAATTTGAGGGTTTCTCTTTTGTTAAGTGCCTTTGAACCCTGACATCCTGCGGCTATCTATTCTCTCTAACAGGGAAAATGATCTCTGATAGTAGATTATTATACGATGTGTGCAATGCAATTTTGATCCTGTTATTTATCACGTGGGTTTAAATAAACTTATTTACCTATTTCTTAAGTTACATTTGAGGGTGGCCTGTGGTCTAGGGGTTGTCTGGCATGTCTCTCGATGGCCATGTATTTTGCTGCACTGCTTAGGCGGAAGACCTCGTCCCCATTCTTCGTAGAGGTGCTGAGATCAAGGACCCATAGCTTACCACCTACGGTGAAACTTCTTGTAGGTGCCTTAACGTCTGCAAATTGAGCGCTATGTCTATAGGTACGGGGCTTCTTGAAAATAGCGTTGCACCACTGCTACTATCCAACGCTTAGGACTCGATTTTGCAAGTGATGTGCGGCGCACGATTGCCCTCAACTGTCGGCGCTTATTTTCTCAATTACCAGCTGGGCCCCTAGGTCAACGTTCGTGAGCCCTCGATCATCTGCAACGGACACAATATATTAGTGTATGGCGCCACGGAGCACAGACACTCCCCATTCCATCATCCATCGCCCGCAACATGCTGGCGGCATAGGCCTCATGCGTTTGTCACGGCTTGGTGTTGAAGACAAGGTACGAGACACTCACCCCCCTACGGCGCAGAGGCGTGAAAGAGTGATACCTCTTTTTGTCAGCTCACAAATGGTGCAGTGGCGCCGTTATCCCACGTGCCTTACCAGCCTGTTTCTGAACGCCCTTGGAACATACGCTCTCTCAGCTCCTATACCGCTTTCAGACGCCCCATAGCGCTGCTTATACTTCCGCCATTATTTCCTCGAATGAGGACATTGCCGTAATGCTTGATAACCACGAAGACATAGCTTTCTACAGCAGAGCAGCTCACTGGTTAAGGTTGAGGGGAAGCATCCCCACGTCGACTGACGTGCCGTATGGCGATCGGTGTGCGCTCCGTAACTTGCCACTGACGTCCAGTCTGCGTGGTGCGTTACGGTCAATGGGAAATAAATATGCCGGTCAGGACCTCACGGGATTCACGGTGCTGACACCCTGTCAGGTGTCGCCTGTGACGATCTGGACACAGACGAGCATCGCCTGGTGAGTGGATCGGCGATGGGTGTCTGGTTCTTGGTGCGACAGATGCTGGCCCCAATTACCCGTACGACACCTCATCAGATACACCATCACCTGCTCCTCTTTCAGCACTCAAGTACTTTCCACAAACTAGGACGAATTACTTGAAGTAGATTTGTGGCCAAGCAGTTCACTGCTTGTTCGCTGACGGCGAGGAAAACAAAAAACACCTCTACTTCACTATTCCTACGCTTTCGTTTGTTACTGTGTGAGGAAAGGGACATGGTGGCCAGGCTTCGGGACCTCGCCCTCTTTGTCCCATCCTCCATTTGGGAGCCAGGAATGTTCCATTGAAAAAAAAAGAGTGTAGCGTCTTTGATTAGTACTCAAAACGCTCTCGTTCCCGGGTATTAACCTCGCCACTGCTTAAATTTTGAATAAAAATCATTAGCAATGGTGGCCAAAGACTTCCGGCATAAGAAGTTGCTGTGATTCAGGGCACTGTTTTGCCCCTAAAAGGTGGAAGAATCGGCAACGATCAACGGCACGAGACAGCATAAGGCAAATAAGGCGATGGGAACCGCTGCATGAAAGACATATAATGTGTACCCACAGGAAAAGTGGACTCTAATTGGAAGAAAAATGTCGTGGTGAACTCTCCATTGGCAAAATATTCCGGACTAGTCCCTCACTCGGCTCCCCGGGAAGACATTGTCAAGGGGGAAGGTGACAGGAGAAAAAGACTGAATAACCAACGAAAGGATAACGTTCTACGAGCTGAGGCGTCGAATGTCAGATGTCTGAACGGGATAAGGAAGATAGAAAGCCGGAAAAGAGAAATGCTAAAGCTGAATGTAGATGTCGTATAAGTCAGTGATGTTAAATGGAAAGAAGACAATGATTTCTGATCAGACGCGTATAGGATAATATCACCAGCAGCGGTAAATGGTATAACGGGAATAGGATTCGTTGTGAATATGAAGGTAGGGCAGACAATGTTTTACTGTAACACTTCGATTATTGTTTGTCGTCATCAGAATCCACAGTAAACCAACACCAACAACAATAGTTGAGCTATGCATGCCGACGTCGCAGGCAGATGATGAAGAGATGCAGAAATTATGTGAGGATGTTGAACGGGTATTTCAGTGCGTAAAGGGAGATGAAAATATAACCATGAAGGATAGGAATGCGGTTGTAGGGGAGGGAGTAACAGCAAGGGTTTCGGGAGAATATGGGCTCGGTAGTAGGAACAAGAAAGGAGAAAGGTTAATTGAGTTCTCCAATAAATATCAGTTAGTAATAGTGACTACTCTGTTCAAGAACCCCAAGAGGAAGAGGTATACTTGGAAAAGGCCGGTGATACAGGAAGGTTCCAGTTAGATTACATCATGGTTAGGCAGAGATTCCGAAATTTGATATTGGATTGTAAGGCTTACACAGGAGCAGATATAGAATCGGGTCACAGTTCAGTAATAAAAAGTAGGCTGAAGTTCAAGGGACCAGTGGGGAAGAATCAATGAGCAAGGACGTGGTGTACAGAAGGAATGAGTAGACTTTCTTGAAGTTCTCTGAGGCTATAGACATGCCGATAATGAATAGCTCAGTAGGCAGTTCAGTTGAAGAAGAATGGACTTGTCATAAGAACGCAATCACGGAAGTTGGAAAGAAAATCAAAGTATAAGGACGGTAACAGCGAAGAAACCATGGATAACAGAAGAAAAACTTCAGCTGATCGACGAAAGAAGGAAGTACTAAAATTTTCAGGGAAAATAACGAATCAAGTATAGAAGGCCCTTAGGAACGAAATAAATAGGAAGTGCCAGGAAGCTAAGGCGCAATGGTTGCACGAAAAATGTAAAGAAATCGAAGAAGAAATGAGTGTCGGAAGGACGGACAGCATACATAAAAGTCATAACCACCTTCTGTGAAATTAACAGCAAAGGCGGTAACACTAAGAATCTACTGGAAATCCACTGTTAAATGCAGTTGAGAGAGCGGATAAGCTGGAAAGTGCGGTGAAGGCGTCTACGAAGGGGAAGACTTGTCTGATGAAGTGATAGAAGGAACAGGAGTCCACAGGGAAGAGATACTGGATCCAGTATTAGAAACAGAATCTGAAAGAGCTTTGGACTACTTAAGATCAAATAAGGCAACAGGGATAAATAACATTCCATCGGATATGACTTTCGGAAAAAAACGTCATCCCCACATTCCAGAAGATAGTAATAGTCAACAAGTGCGAGAATTATCGCATAATCAGCTTAACAACTCATGCATCCAAGATGCTGCCAAGAATAATATACAGAAGAATGGAATAGAAAATAGAGGATATGTTATGATGACGACCAGTTTGGCACCCGAGAGGCAATTCTGACGTTGCGGTTGATGACGGAAGCAAGACTACAGAAAAATCAAGGCATGTTCAGAGGATTTGTTGACCAGGAAAAAGCGTTCGACAATGTAAAATGGTGCACGACGTTCGAAATTCTGAGAAAAATGGGGGTAAGGTATAGGGAGAGACAGGTAATATACAATACGTACAAGAGCGGAGAAGGAATACCAAGAGTAGACGACCAAAAACGAAGTGCAAGGATTAAAAAGGGTGTAACATAGGGATGTAGTCTTTCGCCGCATCTGTTCAATCTGCACATCGAAGAAACAATGATGGAAATAAAAGAAAGGCTCAAAAGTGGGATTAAAATCCAGGGTGAATAGGATATCAAGATTCGCTTACGACATTGCTATCCTCACTGAAAGTGAAAGAGAATTCCAGAATGTACTGAATAAAACAACTGTTCTAATGAGAACAGAATGCAGACTGGGAATAAATCGAAGAAAGACGAAAGTAATGAAGACCAGCACAATTCAGATAATTGAGAATCTTTACATCAGAATTAGGGATCATAAAGTAGACGAAAAAAGGAATTTTGCTACCTAGGCAGCGAAACAACCTATGAAAGACGGAGCAAGGAGGACATAAACTGACTAGCACTAGCAAAAGGTCACTCCTGGCCTGGTCTGTTCATATCAAACGTAGGCTTTAATTTGCGGAAGAAACTGGAACACAGAATTATTTGGCAGTGAGACATGGACTGCGGGAAAACCAGCGGAAGAGAATCGAAGCCTCTGGCTTGATCCTGTAAGCCAGATTTGAAATATTTTCATCTTAATCGCCTACCACATATTTTGCTTAATTTAGTCATATACTATCGAAGTACACTTCTGGCCATTAAAATTGCTACACCACGAAGATGACCTACTACAGATGCGAAATTTAACCGACAGGAAGAAGATGCTGTCATATGCAAATGATTAGCTTTTCAGAGCATTCACACAAGGTTGGTGCCGGTGGCGACACCTACAACGTGCTGACATGGGGAAAGTTTCCAACCGATTTCTCATACACAAACAGCAGTTGACCGGCGTTGCCTGGTGAAACGTTGTTGTGATGCCTCGTGTAAGGAGGACAAATGCGTACCATCACGTTTCCGACTTTGATAAAAGTCGGATTATAGCCTATCGCGATTCCTGTTTATCGTATCGCGACACTGCTGCTCGCGTTGGTCGAGATCCAATGACTGTTAGCAGAATATGGAATCAGTAGGTTCTGGAGGGTAATACGGAACGCCATGCTGAATCCCAACGGTCTCGTATCACTAGCAGTCGAGATGACAGGCATCTTATCCGCATGACTGTAACGGATCGTGCAGCCACAGAGTCAACAGACGGGGACGTTTAGAAGACAAGAACCATCTGCACGAACAGTTCCACGTTTGCAGCAGCATGGACTATCAGCTCGGAGACAATGGCTGCTGTTACCCTTGACGCTGCATCACAGACAGAAGCGCCTGCGATGGTGTACTCAAAGACGAACCTGGGTGCACGAATGGCAAAACGTCATTTTTTCGGATGAATCCAGGTTCTGTTTACAGCAACGTGATGGTCGCATCTGTGATTGGCGACATCGCGGTGAACGCACATTGGAAGCGCGTATTCGTCATCGCCATACTGGCGTATCACCCGGCGTGATGGTATGGGGTGCCATTGGTTACACGCCTCGGCCACCTCTTGTTCGCATTTACGGCACTCTGAACAGTGGACGTTACATTTCGGATGTGTTACGTCTCGTGGCTCTACCCTTCATTCGATCGCTGCGAAACCCTACATTTCAGCCCGGTACGGGCCTTTCTGGATACAGAAAATGTTCGACAGCTGCCCTGGCCAGCACATTTTCCAGATCTCTCACCAATTGAAAACTTATGGTCAATGGTGGTCGAGCAACTGGCTCGTCACAATACGTCTTGATGAACTGTGGTATTGTGTTGAAGCTGCATGGGCAGCTGTACCTGTACACGCCATCGAGGCTCAATTCTCAGGCGTATGAAGGCCGTTATTACGGCCAGAGGTGGCTGTTCTGTGTACTGATTTCTCAGGATCTATGCACCCAAATTGCGTGAAAATGTAATCACATGTCAGTTCTGGTACAATATATTTGTCCAATGAATATCCGTTTATCATCTGCATTTCTTTTCGGTGTAGCATATTTAATGGTCAGTAGTGTTAATAACAAATAATAGTACTCAAATATATTAAGCAAATTACTTTAAAAACTACTTTAATACGCAACAAAATACACCCTTGTTTACGAGGAGGGGTGTCAATGATGGACAGTAAATAGCACTTTCACATTCAAAAGGACACCAACCAGTGTGTGGCTTTAAGCTCTGAAAAATAAAAAAAATAGAATACGCAAAAATATTTACACTGCTCAGCATGTCCGTGGGTATACGGGCTAGTAAACCCTGTCCTTCATGTAGACCCACAAACAGGAATCACAGGGTGTGGGTTCAGCTCATCGTGCCAGCCAAGCGTTTGCAAACGATCGGCTGATGACTCGATCATTTCCAAATGTGTTTCGGAGAAGCAGGTGAACTTCAAGAGCGATGTGCGGTGGGGCCCCAACTTGCATGAAAACTGTAGCGCTCAAAGTGTCTCACTCCTGTAGGGCGGGTATCACATGCTGGCGAAGTATATTGCAGTAACGCTGGCCAGTCACACTGCACGTCTCTGGTCCTTGAGCGCCAAACAGTTCAAAAAAGAATGGGCCAATGATGAACGTAACTGCAAAGCCACGCTCTTGTGTGACGCGTTAACCATACAGATGAACTTCATGCACGGTGATTGAAGGCGAAGTTCACCACATTCAGCCATTCCGTGTATTCACCTCACCCATTAGAGAAAAATGAGCTTGATCTGTCCACAGGATGGTAAAGAGCCAGGCTTCATCCACTTCAGTCCTTTCAAGAAAGTGGAGAACGAAGTCAAGACGTCGTTGTGCGTCCTGTGGTGCAGGCTACTGTACGTTATGAATCTTGTACGGATACCATTTGAGAATGGTTCGAAGCACCTTCCATACAATGGACCCCAGGATGTTCAACTGTCGTGACGCAGCATGCGCACTGTCTGATGATCGGAAAATGCGCGCAGCGTTGTCTGCCATAGCAACACCGATTTCCTCAACCATTCGTGGTGCAACCTGTCGTCGGCCTCTTTTCGGAGAGACACCCACTTCTGCAGTCGATCCGAACTTCTTCAGCATGCTCTGAGCGGCAGATGGAGAAAGAGGACCCTTCCGCAATCCATTCAGCCGGCAATATTTTCGAAGTGCAGCTGCAGCGTTACTGGTGTTCTGATAATACAGCTTCACCAGTAACGCCCTGTTCCTTTTGTCCAAGCTCATGTTGACATGTCAACAAATTCACTGCGACTGGTCAGATGTGTGATGCTATGAATCATGATAACTGATCACGGAACCTGGTGACCATAGTTGGAACTGGACGGCTGTGACGCATGGAAATCATGCACCGCAAATTCTGGATATTAATGCTAACAAGTTTGGTACTCGTATAGTAACTAGTTTCCGTGTTATAACATGTTAAATAGGGAAAGTTTAATTATCACCAACCGGTACTTTAAAACGTTACCCTGCATATCTGCTACCATGACGGCGCAGGTGGCATGATGTGTGCCTACCCTCTAGGCAGCGTGCTACGCTTGTAAGCAGGCTGTTTACGTTTTTTATATTGGTAACGTCACGTAGCGCTCTGTATGAAAATCACTGGCTGCCCTGTGTGCAGTGTGTGGCTGGTTAGCATTGTTGCAACATTCGCTATTGTAGTGTTGGGCAGTTGGCTGTTAACAGCGCTTAGCGTTGCCTGTCAGTAGTTAGTGCCTTCAGTAGTTTGAATCTTTTATTTATCTGGCAGTAGTGGCGCTCGCTGTATTGCAGTAGTTCGAGTAACGAAGATTTTTGTGAGGTAAATGATTTGTGAAAGGTATAGGTTATTGTTAGCCAGGGCCATTCTTTTGTAGGGATTATTGAAAGTCAGATTGAGTTGCGATAAAAATATTGTGTATCAATTTAGTGTTGATCAGAATAAGTAAAGAGCGAAATGTCTGAGTACGTTCAGTTCTGCTCAGCTGTTCGAAAATCAAATAATGTAAGAGGTTTATCAGCACAGTAATTCATTAATTTTTCTACGGGGACGTTTCATATGTCGACCCTTAGCCGGGGATACCTCACTGGAATCTTCTGATTTCTTTTTTGTAGTTTGTGTAATTAGTGTAGTTATTGTTTATTGATAGCGCGTAATCATAGAGAGAATCTTCCTTGCAGTTGTAGTTTTTCATTGTTGTACAGTAAAACACTTGTGGCACGCATGTAGATTTGCACCTAGTATTTTGAAGCTGCGCTTGCAATTAAGTAGACAATATTCTCAGTGCTATGATAATGTGTTTGCTTATTTTGCACTTCAAATTGTGCTTTTCTGTGTTATCGTGTAAAAATTTTGTGACAATATTGGCGTGTGAAAAACGTAACACAAGGCTCCAAAGTAAACTGAGAAATAATAATGACGACGAGCGTAGCTTATCAGCACCACTGTGTAATCAATTAACAGACATTCAAAGTGGTAATTTGGTAACTGTGCATAGGGAAATGGAGCGGGCGTCAAATAATGGCGTAGACAGTGAAACAATTAGTGAACAGGGAAGCATTATCGATTGATCGGTCGGCAACAGTTCGCCTCAGAAATCCGAAATGACAGGACACAATCTTGCAAATACTGTAGACTCAGGTTTTGCGTCCTCACCGTTTACTCAAATAAGTCAAGACACATTTTCTGCCCGTGAAAATGTGAATGTTGCTGGTGCCAATGCACTGCCGAAAAGCATAGAGGACCAGATGCCAGACGCTAATAATTATTATTGCAATTAATGCAACAAGTGAAACAAAATCAGAGACAAACACAGCAACAGCTTCAAAAGTTAGACACCACGCTTGAACAAACACGTGAAGGTTTAACTGCTGAGTTACATAACATCGAATCGAAATGTCAAAAAGTCTGTAATGACGTAAAAACACAAATTTGTGAGCATTTCCAATCTATTTTTTCGCGTCATGAAAATGCATTACATAATCACGAAGCAGCCATAAAAGTACTGTAAACTATTGTTCATGAAAATCACGACACCCTGCAAGCTAAAATTGACTCAGTTGCATCTACCGATTCGGTTACGCAACTTGAAGAAACTCAGGAAAACTTAAAGGACACAGTAGATACGATTTCAACACAAATAGACACTGTGAAACTTGGTTCAGAAAAACACACTGAGGAAATCAGTTCACTATCGGAGAAAGTAGCAGAACTTTCGGATCAGTTCACTAACTTATCTACAAAGGCAGATGATGATCTGAATGACACAAGACCCGTAGCCTTCACTGACACAGAAGAGTAAGAACAAATTAATAAATTCAAACAAAATCAGAATCAAATTAATACGCAACACCAAAGAGAAATCCGGGAAGTACAAGATCAGTTGACACAGGTAATACAAGAATTACATATTTCAGAGGACACTCGCGCTGCAATACGGGAAGAGGGACATAGAAATACGGAAAAGTCGCAAAATAATAACACAGGGCATTTCGAATAATATGAAAGAAGTTGGCAAGGCGCACAGAATTTTGAGATCGAACCGCCGAAACGGAGTTATAGTGAACAGATGACACAGTTTTGTTAGTTGTACATTCTTCCTTGTTAGTTGCACGATTACGTAACGAATATATGGCTTACATACTTAGAACATATACTACTAATGAAATTTAATGCAACATTTTGGTTTACTTGAAAAGTAAATTCTGTGAGATTAAAGATGACTTAGTATTTGGTTTCTTTGGCAGCTACACGATTATATCACGACGCTACTAATGTGTTACACAATTTACGTTGCTGCTTTTATGCTGTATCTGTTTTATATTTGCACAGTTTTTCTGAATTCTTCTGGCAAGTAAAACATGTTTTAGTAGTAACTTTTGTGGTATAGCTACAATGAGACAGCCTTTTTCGTAGCACAACAATACATTACTGTATAGTACTTTCTTGATCACCCTACGGTACGTAATAACGCATAGCATTTCACTTTTGTTTATTACGAGGTAAGTACATTGACTTCTACATAACTTTGCTTACGGACGACGATAATTACTACACTTAGCAAATTTTTACCGTTAAGTAGTGACAGAGATTATCTTTCAACAAGACGCACAGTTTAGCGCTACAGTACACGTATTTGAGTGATTGATTTTGTACTTAAAACATTCATTTTTAAAGATTTTTGAATTACAATGATACAAAGGTTTTCTGTGATACATTTCATTCCATTGTTGTAATCTGTAACACCTGAGGGTATAATTACATTACTCCTCAGGGGGGTACACGCTTACTTTGTGTACCATGTGTTTGGCAAGCACAAGGAGCCCTAGCTAATATGGTATTTGCTTATACAACTTTACACATCGGTACCATATTTCTCTAACACATAAATTACACGGCTATCTGATCATTTAACTGAGAGAGACAAACATTTTTTTACTACATCAGTAACAGGTGTTTACGCAGTTACATAGTTGGATAACTTCACACTTACGAAATTGTATTTTGTCTGTACTGTGGGAACTGTTCATATTTTTTCGGAACCATTGTGATACTATGAGAGCTTTGCATGATGTGTTTGGTACGGGATCGTGATTTTTAAAGTACGTTTGAGGTAGATGACACTATTGAAATGAGCAGAGAATTTTTTTTAGGTTCTGACATTATTGCAGAAAGCTACGACATTTTTGAGATTTGATTGAGGTGTTATGATGTTATTGTTACGACGACGATATGTTTTATGCTGTTGAGTTACGTTTATGGTCAGTAAGCTGATGCTATATGAGGAATTTGATTATGCTACGTATTTATTATGACGAAATATTGAAGAATTGTTGAAGAATATGTATATGTGTAATAAGGTAAGGAATAATGAGTAGTGGATAGGAACTCTGATTTGTGAAAAAAGGATGTTGGACACCAAGAATCATACTTTAAGAGTTATGAAATGTGTGTAAATGCGTGAATGTATCACAATGCCGACGAAAATTTTTTGGACACTGTTATATTTATAGGATTTTGTTTCTACACATTTGTAGCGCAAATTCTCGACCTGTGAAATTTTTATATGAGACTGTCACTGGAGTGCAAACTGCTGTCGTAAATATTTTGCTAAGAAAGCCAAGTGACCTTGATGTAACGCGTCGTGAGCGGACAGGTGTGCCAGCCGCCTTGAGAAAAAGCCATTAGGTGGAGAAGAAAGAGGCCATGAACCTCGCTATTGACATTCCTTTGTAGAAAGCATCGCAAATATGACACGCTATAACTTGGAAACATATGATTATACAGTGGAGCACGTACTTTGTGCTACTTACTGAAATGCTTATGAATTGATGGGAAATATTCTTACATCTGCACACCTGATTATGACAAGTGTCTTTCTACGAGAGTAGAGAGAATTTCTACCAACTTATGAAATGCTCATGACTACTGAATGATATTTTTATGCTTTACTTTGTACATAGTTGCTTATTTTATTTTATATCTGTTTTCCAGGTGTGTTTCATCATTGGTTTTATAAAATAAAATTAAATGCATTCGCTAATGTGAACACTTTTTGTCAACAGATCCGTTAGATAATAATTTTATGATCCACATTCTTCAAAAAAAAAAAAAAAGGGATCACGTGGAAAGGAAAGAACAATAGGAAGGGACTAGTAACAGTAACTGCATACATAATTTTCTTTTCAAGTACTTTGTAATTTTTTTTAGAATAACTTTAATGACATAGACATTAAAATGTGAATAGAGATTTTCTTTATCAGCATTGTTGTCTTTAGTCTACTATTTTTTCTGCTTGTGGGTTTGTCATGATTAGATATAAGTTATTGCATTTGCTGCTGCTGTTTGCCAGGCATTGCGCTACTAAATCTTACTTTTTATTACTCTGTTAAGCCAGTTTTACTACTGATTTATTTTTCTTGTTGCTGCGCATTGGCTCATATTAGTTGTAATGTTGCATTTTCTCTGCTAATTTATATTTATTGCTGCTTGCTTTGCCAATTTCCATTTTTTGTCATTGCTGTTTGTGTTAATTGTGTTGTGCTGTTGCATTGCCTCGTCCCTTAGTTTACCATCTGAGCTCAGTAGATTTAAGTTAGCTTAAGATGGGATAGGCTATATGAGAGATCGAGTTGTGATGAATTGGAAGAAATGCATGGAGAAGCTATAAGAAATTGGTTTGGCCAAAAATGTATTTTGAAAGAGGATATGAACAAAAAAGTAGGGTTTAGGGACAACAGGTTTAGGTAGGATTTTCTTGGAAATAAATGATGAGGTAAGATAATTGAAAATAAATAATGAGATAAGAAATATGTGAACATAAAAATACAGAAAGCATGCTTGGATTGGATTTTTTTGGTGGAAACAAATGTTGAAATAAGACGAAAGATCTATGGAATGAAGTTTTGAATTGGACTGCAGTACCAAATGGTACACTGAAAACAAACCCTGCCCTTTCCTCTTGTGTTATTCTGCTATGTGTTTGTGTACCCTTGTGTATTTGTGTTTTTCCTGCCTTTATGTGTTTAGCAGATGAGAGTTATGTTGTAGAATTTTTCTAATAATATGTTATTTTCTTTGTAAAGATATTTAGACATTATTTATTCTGTTTTGTTTTAATGCTCATGTGTGAAGTTGATGTTTCGAAAGTTATTCTGATCTTTTATGTATGTATTTGTGTCATAATTCCTGTAACACTGGTGTATATGTTATTTCGATTCTTTTGTAAAGATTGGAATACAAATGTTAACTGTATTGTTATGTTCTTTAATGATGTATTTTTTACCTTTTTAATTGTATTCTTATGTTGTAAATTTATAGTTGTATAGACACCAGTTCGTCAAATTAAGTTACATTACACTGCACACGTTTCTGCTGATCTTACTATATACACAATATGTGAGAAGTTGGGACTGTTAGTGTTTGCACGTGTGTTAATAATTCAGCAAGGGACTGGATAACAGCATTGCTGGTTCTAAGGACAATTTCGAAAACTTTGTGAGTGCACAAGTGGTGGTTTATAGACTTGCTACATTGTCCACAAGACTCTTCGATGGTGATTGTGCACCTGCACAGTCTCAACAGATGGCTGCTGGCAGTCTCTACAAGGACTACAGTGGGTCTGCATCTTTGATGGCCCACCAATACCATTATCTCTACAAGAACTGAAGTGGGTCTGCACCTCTGGTGGCCCACCAATACCATAATCTCTGCCAGGACTAAAATGGGTCTGCTCTGTGATGACCTACCTTCCAATATTCTTCCAAACTTCGACTGACTCTGCTGTGGGTTTGCTCTGTTGTGGCCCATTACCTGTCTGCATCTCAAGAGTTGTGTTGTCCTTCCCTTGGAAGGACAACACTACTTCTTCCAGACTGCATGGAAATCCACTACTTTCGTGTGCATTTTCTTTCACCACTCAGAATTTGAGAAAAAAACTGCAATTTTACTATGATGGATGATCAAGACTGTCTTTATGGACTGTGAGAAAATTTTAGCTTTTGACCAACATTGTATCAATAAGTGTGTGCATTTGATTTCTTTGTTATTGTAATTATGAAAAAATTTTTCAAATCTGCATTGGCCACTGCCCAAAACAATTTGTAAAATTTTTTGTGGCGAGCATGGGGGCTATGTAAGTAGGCTGTTTAGGTTTTTTATATTGGTAACGTCACGTAGCGCTCTGTATGAAAATCACTGGCTGTGCTGTGTGCAGTCTGTGGCTGGTTAGCATCGTTGTAACATTCGCTATTGTAGTGTTGGGCAGTTGGCTGTTAACAGCGCTTAGCGTTGCGCAGTTGGAGGTGAGCCGCTAGCAGTGGTGGATGTGGGGAGTGAGATGGCGGAGTTTTGAGAGCGGATGATCTGGACAGAGACAGTACATTTGTAAGTCTGAATGTCATGAACTGATATATATATATATATATATATATATATATATATATATATATATATATATAATGACTTTTGAACACTGTTAAGGTAAATACATTGTTTGTTCTCTATCAAAATCCTTCATTTGCTAACTATGCCTATCAGTAGTTAGTGCCTTCAGTAGTTTGAATCTTTTATTTAGCTGGCAGTAGTGGCGCTCGCTGTATTGCAGTAGTTCGAGTAACGAAAATTTTTGTGAGGTAAGTGATTTGTGAAAGGTATAGGTTATTGTTAGTCAGGGCCATTCTTTTGTAGGGATTATTGAAAGTCAGATTGAGTTGCGATAAAAATATTGTGTATCAATTTAGTGTTGATCAGAATAAGTAAAGAGCGAAATGTCTGAGTACGTTCAGTTCTGCTCAGCTGTTCGAAAATCAAATAATGTAAGAGGTTTATATGCACAGTAATTCATTAATTTTTCTAAGGGGACGTTTCACGCTATTCATCGACGCATAGTACCGTACGCTAAGAGATTTGGACATGTAAAATATGCTTATTATGACCGACTCTACCAGCCCTCTAATTTTTTAAATTCATTTCAGGTAAGCCCCGTATACAGTGTCTCTCCCTAGAGCCGTCAGGCGCACTTTCTGTGGTGTTTTCGGCAGATATTTTCAAACTCGTTTTCGCATTATGTAGTTGGGATAGGTGCAAACAAATAGTGATCAGCAGATCCTTCATGCGACGCCCATTTTCGACGGAAGTGTTTGTTTGTTTCTCCTTACAAACAAAATGATTCTGAAAACGAAATTTTTTGTGCCCTTTCAGTTGAGCGGGCCCTGGTGAGTCTCGCACGATACGCATTTCATCGATATGTCCAACAGGGATAGTAAAACATGAAGGATAACCAGTACTGCAGCAGCAACAGTGCAGCCCTGGCTCACGCTGGCTGCTTCGACCAAGAATCCAGCGCTACTGACAAGTAAACCTATCCGATGGGTGCACTTCGATATTAATCGCCTTACAATGTGTTATAGTGTAAAGTAAAATAAGAGACACATATTTTTGTAAACGTCTTCTTAGGCCGTTCAGGGGGTAAAACGTGCCCATATTTCTGTGTGAATACAACTGAAAAAATAGCATATAAAAAATAAGCTTGAAATGAAAGTTACATTGTTTTTAACGTACGTTAGTGGAGTGCACTCAGATTTTTCGAAAAAGTAATTTTTTCGGTATTTTGTTTTTAACTTCAGCATTTGACTCACAGCAAGATGAATAGCATCGCTGATACCAAATTCAATCTTATATCATGAAGTAGTATACCAAACGCGCATTTGCCAAAAAGTAGGTAGAAATATCTATGTAGCGCTTTGTGTGTGCCCGATATGTGTCCGCTTCAATGTCAGTTATCATGTTGGGTTGTTTAAGAAGTCTTTTGCAGATCAGTGTATTCTAAATGTATGTTCTATGTATTTTCCAATATATACTTTTTCTTCTAATTTTGTGAAGTATAAAATATTTTGTATTTGTATGTTACATTTGGTTGTTAACCTTTTCAGTTTAATTGTTATATTTGAAATTTTCTGTACTTTGTTGTAACATTATTGTAAATCTATACAATAATGTGGAGGCGTAGAATTGTTCAGGTGAAAGAAATGCTGAATACACTTTTATTTTGCTCACCATAGACGACTGAAATTTCATGACAAGAGTCACAAGCAGGATCGCAGTTTTTGAAGCAAAAGTTTACACGTGTCTCACGTGTAGGTGGTTTCTGTTCAATGTAACCATTCTTGTACCACGCATATTTAGAAAGGTTGACGAATCTGGGAGAAAAAACTAATTATGAATGGGGAACTGAAATTTTAGAATATTATTACAGAAATGCGAGTTAACATCGTAATTATATAATATAATTATATTCCTAAAATGTTTCAAGAAAATTTCTGTGACGGAAATGTATATACTTACAATGACTGAACGATACCAGTCGTTCCGACAGGGATCGTTAAAATATTGACCTCTTTTTAGCATCTATCAATCACGTTAAATATACGTTTTCGTTTTGCCTGGTCCATAAATCCAAACACAAGACAGATTTTTCCTCCGTATTAGGTATATAAACCTATTCAAACAACTTTCTTACGAGATTCGATCTCAGTTTGCAAGATGTAGAAGCGATCACAAGCATATTACCTGCTTTGTATAATCTATTTAAGCTTTTCGTCCTAACTTGTCATCTTTTCCTTTCAAAACTATGAGCAAGGTGAGAATTAAATTTCCGCTTGCGGTTACAGTGGGCTGTATCGTATAACTACGTGTTCAGAAATTCAGGAATTTTGCTACAAGTCCTACTTTTAAAGTTCTTCTTAAGGACAATGTTCGTCCCGTACGCATTTACAAATTCAGACCTGTATGGTTAGAGTTATACACATTAGCCTCTCTAGTCAAAACACTTTTCAATTTCACAGTCTCGACAAATTCCTAAGCTTCTCTCCTCAGTTCTTCTTTATGTGCTACTTGTGACTGAGTGAGGCTTTATCGATTTTCCTTGAAACAATTCTGTGTCTTACTTTAAAATTATGAATCCATTTGGAGGGAATCTTGAACTAATTTTGCACTTCCCTCTCCATGCCTTAAAGCACTATGACTTTTCATAAATAAGTCATTACCAATAGTATCTTCAATAATTCTGTGATGCAAAAGTAATTTCATCGCTAGTGATCATAGTTTCCATATTATAGTGAGGCTCATCAAACTTTGTACATAGTACATGCAAAATATCTTTTTCGATTCATCGATGTTTTCCCTGTATGCATAATTGTTTATATATATATCAGAACAATAAAATATTCAGAGTCTCGAAGTCGTGTGCCAAGAGAAACAGTAGACCATGCGTGCAACGGTCAGCGTGTTGGTGTCACAGTCACTGATGTGAATTAGGTGTCCCGATACGCGGGATTTCCGTCACACCACTTTTCGCCACTCCGTTGACCATGCACTTTGATAAGGTTTGTCGACTGAGGGAAAGAGTAGAGGAATGGTTACTTCCTTCTCGGCCCTCTAATGAAATTGCAATTGTTCGATGTGCTTGGTGCTCAAAAGCAAAGTGCATTCAGCTTCCTTTTTTTTTTTTTACCGGAACATTTCTGCGCTTCCTCATTATTGTACAGATTTACAATAATGCTACAACAATAATGTACAAACAATTCCAAATATCACATAATAAAATCGAAAAGACTACAACCTGAAAACAAAGAAATACACCAAATTTAAAAAAAGCAAAAGGAAAAATAAAAAACATCATATCATTTTTTCAAAAAATCAGAAGAAAAAGTGTATATAGAACAATATACACCTTGCAGAATATACATTTAGAATGTGTTGAACGTTGAAAGACTTATTAAACAACCCAATATCACAACTGGCATTGAAGCGGACACATGTCGGGGGCGGGTCAGTGATATAGGGATATCTCTGGCTTATTTCTCACAAATGCGTCTTTGGAATACCACTTCATCACATATGACTAAATTTGACATTAACGATACTGCACATTTTGCTATTAATAAAATGTCGAAATGAGAAACAAAATCTAGACGCTACAGTCTGGAACCGCGCGACCGCTATGGTCGCAGGTTCGAATCCTGGCTCGGGCATGGATGTGTGTGATGTCCTTAGGTTAGTTAGGTTTAAGTAGTTCGAAGTTCTATGGGACTGATGACCTCAGAAGTTAAGTCCCATAGTGCTCAGAGCCATTTGAACCATTAGACACAGAGAAACAAGTAACACACTGAATTGGGTACATATTAAGGTACCAATGATTACAGCACCTGCACTTATACCGTAACACACTGTACATATGGCGGACATACACGCATTCTTTGAAAACGAGGATTGAACTTCCGCTAAAATGTTGTCGGACCTGCACTAGGGAAAAAAGACTTTTGAGGAGAGGAAATGTTAGATATTTTATAGGGTCGAACGGTGTGTGTAAAAGTACAGGGGTCTGTTAGATATTACCCACAGAGTTGAATGTATGTGTTGGGGTGGACTGGGGAGGACACAAAGACAGGAGGAATTCGGTGTGTAAGCAAGACAGTAGTATGGGAAAGGTATAGGAAAAGATAGAGAGGGAAGAGGACACGGTAGAAAGAGCCTTGACCTGGAGTGTGATAGGTGAGGAAGAGTTAATAGGTGATAGAATGAATAAACATCGGGACGTATTTCATTATCTGTGAGTGGCAGTCAGTTGTAGTTTCTTTGCGATGGGATATGTAGTGCGTAGGGGTAGGTAGAGTTTGATGGCGAGGCACTGTACCAGCATTGATGAACATAGCAGAAATAATGAACTGTCGGAACCTAGTTTACAGGTAGTGTAGGATACAGCGAAGTGTAGGTTACTCTCACAAACCCTTTCAATAGGAAGCTCTCTGCAGAGCACGGAGTAGAGCTGAGCAGTAGATAAAACTTTGACACCAATGCATTAAAAATAACACAAAAACAGCTACAAAGTCGTGCTGAAAAGTAATGCATCTGAATTTTTTATTTTCTTTTCTTTCCCAGTTGACGTACTATTAAATGTCATGCATACAAGTTGCGACAATAAAGTAATGATACTGATTCTCTTTGCACGTTGTGGTAACCCTGCAGGATTGCGTAGGCACAGTATCTTTGACCTTGGTCTATAAGCTGCTTCTAATCCAAGCAGCACATCGATGCAACTGCTCAGTCGTGAGTTGTGCTGTAATAAGTTAACACGTGTTCGTGTCTCTCGTCTCGGAAATGGAACCGCATGATATTGCACAATGGTATGCCATTTCTTTTTCCGTTAAATTGGGTGAAAACGCGACGACAACTTACGGTAAGCTTCAGAAGGCATTTGGAGAGAAGGTTACGTCAAGAGCTCAAGTTTTTGTTGGCATAAAATGTTTAGTGAAGGCAGAACGAATGTTGAAGATGAAGACCGCAGTGGACGACCATCAACCTCACCGACGGATGTCAACTTGGCCAGGATGCGTGAACTCGTACAATCTGATCGAAGATTGTCTGTGAAAATGATTGCAGAAGAACTGAACATCAATCGAGAAACGGCTCGTCTAATAATAAATGAAGATCTTGGTGCAAGAAAGATTTGTACAAAAATGGTCCCCAAAAATCTCACACCACAACAGCGAGAAACACGGAAAAATGTGGTAGCCGATCTGTTAGATCAAACGGAAATCAATTCAGAATTGTTGAGCCGTGTTATCACTGGTGATGAAAGTTGTTTTTTTTTTTAGTACGATCCAGAGACAAAACGCCAAAGTTCGCAATGGTGCTCAAAGGGATCACCCAAACCAAAATAAGCTCGTATGTCAAAGTCAAAAGTGAAATGCATGCTTGTGTGCTTCTTTGATTCCAAAGGAATCGTTCCTAAAGAGTGGGTGCCTCCTGGACAATGAACCAATATTACTACAAAAAAATTTTAGAAAGACTTCGTAAAAGAGTTCTTCGTGTCCGTGCCAACATTGCTGGTAATTGGATTCTGCATCACAATAATGCGCCATCCCATACTGCTCTGTCAATACAGCAATTTTTAACCTCAAAACAAATTTCAGTACTACCACAGCCATCTTATTCGCCAGATATCGCTCTGTGCGACTTTTTTCTATTTCCAAGCGCCAAAATGGCGGTCAAGGGACACCATTTTCAAACAACGCAATATGTCCAAAATGCTGTGACGAGGGTCTTGGAGGATATTACGAAAGATGAGTTCCAGAAATGTTACCATCAATGGCAGAAGCGCTGGAAAAAGTGCGTGCAATCAGAAGGGAACTACTTTGAAGGAGACAACACTTAACTTGAGGAAAAAGGTAAGCAACATTTTTTTTTCACATAAGTCTCAGTACTTTATTGTCGCACCTCGTATTACTCAGTCGACTTTCCCGCTTCGCTGTGCGTAATCTAGTTTCTGACTGTGGAAAACGTGCTTGCTATTGAAATCCATAGATGAATGGAAACTGTGGACGGTGTCGATTATATCGGATCAGTAATGTGCGAGTTTCGGTTTTCTGTGTTCATAATGAAGTAAACCATGGTGCTGAGAGAGCCTGTATTGTTTCCAAACTTAAAGAGCACCTTCGAAGACTTCACTTTGACAGTGAGCAAACGGTGCAAGCAGAGATAAGGGTGTGAGTCCGTCAAGAAAGTCAAATATCCTACAGTGACGGTATCAACAAACCGGTCTCTCGTCGACAGAAATGTGTAGACATGAAGAATAGATACGTAGACCGTTAATAAAGTGCTTTTTATTCAAAGAGTTTTCAGGGTTTTGACATAAAATTTTGGGGGTACTACATTTCAGCATGCCTTCCTAATAATCTTTATTAAATTTGGCTGTACCAATGATACAGCGTGAAACTTTATGCGCTATTTGTTTCTCTCAATGTGATATCAACAATAAACTCACTGCGATATCTGTGAGAACGTAATCTAAGACTGCTATCAAATTGTGCAACCGATAGCGCTTTTTACTTACAGGTTCATTCTATCGTCAAGCTAAACCAACTCAACTAGGAACTAATTTGTTTCAAACTTCTGTGTTTAGAGAGGGCCGATAGGAAATTTGGGGTTCCCTTCACCTTTCCCGACGAGACGACAATTCTCCTGTTCAAACAGCTCGGGCCGGAGCACGGGAGGCGCTGCTCCGGCGTCACGGACGCCGCTGCTTCCATCTAGCGGCCGCCAGATAAATCAGCGCCTGGCGGGCGTGGCCGTAAACAAACGGCGACAAAGCCGGCCTCCTAAGACCGCGTGCTTTATAGCCCCGGCAGATCGTTCGTCTCCGCAGCGTGATCGCAAAAACTGACACATTAATATCGGGACAGATTAAGTGCCAATACGCCGGTTGCCGTGTGTGTGCGCTCACTGTATCACTGGCGTAGAGCGGGATGGGATCAGGTGACGCAAAGCCCCAGTGATGCACGGCTGACCTCTGTCTGGCGAACGCCGAATGTCGCCCAAGAAACACTAACGCACTTTACAAACACAGACAACAGCCACACTGCCTGTCTTGTGCTAAGTCTCACGCAATCTGTCGAAAGCCAAAAACGGTATCATTTTGGTTCAACGTCATACGGCGCACATGTTGCCGCTTTCTTCTTCATCTTCTTTTTGTTACTAACCGTGATCACGTAACAATTACAGTTCCTCTTCTCCTCATGTTGTCTCTTTCTTTCTTCTGTTTATGTTGTTCCCGATATCTTATTTCCGCTGAATTGAAAGATTCTAAGTTTATTATTATTTTTTAAGTCTCTTTCTATTATTTCTGATTCATTGATGTTATTTCTTTCTAGCCTTTTCTTATTTCTCAAATCCATACTATTGTTCCTTTTCGAGAAGTACAAGAATATTTGTTTCGTTCGTTCATTTGGTAGAGTTATCTAAAGAAGATAAAAGTCCTTTTTTCCATTACTTCCACTTTTTCTACATATTTTCGTAGAAATATTCATTATTTCTCAATTTCCAGCCAAGTGTAGTTCGTACTGTACCCATTTTTTTCTAATAATCTTTCTTTCACCGAATGTCTATTCCGTTCATGTTACTGATCATCGTTAAGCATTCAAATGCATATAAATTTCTTGATCATACTACTGTGGTATAGTTTTTTAGTTTTTTACTTTTAGATTTGCACTTTTTGTCGTTGAAATTTTTCGTTGATTCATATGCTCTTTCCATTTTACTAAATCTTATATATTGCGTATTGTTCTACCTCATTCTGCTCCAACATTTTTACCTATTTCTGTCAATTCACTATTCCTTCCAGAAGATTATTTGAGTTACTGCTTCTGTCAGATTTTGTGGAAACAGTTCAAAATTGTCTGCAGAAGCCAGATAGTTGACCTTATTTCCATTTCATTCAATTCCCAGAATTACTGGTTCAGTTTTGTAATTTTTTTAGCCCCAAATTCCAGATTCTTGTACTGTAATTTTTCCTGCAACGAAGTTAAGCTAGAGAGGTGATAACCCCTATCCAACTCAAGTTGTTATTTAAAATGGTTGAGATATTTTCTCATAAATTTCACTTTAGATATCATGCTTGTCTGAACTACATGAATTAGGTTTGCTAATTTTGATTTAATCCTGCATTTTCTAACGGTCATATCCGTCGTTTCTCCGTCTACAGAATCAAATGTTTTCTTGAAATCAATAAATGATGCTGCTGTAGATTTTCTGGTTAACATTCTGTGGTGAAATGTTAATTTTACATTAAAAAACTGTTCTATGCAGGATCTTCCCCTTCCAAACCAATATGAATATTTTACCAGTTGTTTGCCTAAGGATTCTGTTGAACTGAATTTTTATAATACTTTTTATTTTGCAACGTACGGGGCAATAATGATTATGAATCTTCTTGTTTCATTACTGCTATCTGAACTCGGCTCTGTTTAAATGCGCGAATATACCCCCAGTATCGTTTGTATCGAATTAATATGATAAGGTGTTACCGTCTGCGCTATCCCGACAAGTCAGCCGTAACCGAACATGCTCTAGAAAACGGACACCGAATTGCATTCGATGAGACGTCTGTTATTAAACAGGCTAATGGCTTCTGGGATGGCGTAATAAACGATGCCATAGAGATTAGAATTTCTGGCAACACCTTCAATAGAGACGGTGGATTGCAGATGAGTACAGTGTGGGATCCGGTGTTGAGGGAGTTGAAGCGGGCCTGGCTGTCGCGCGGCCAAACACTACCATATATGGTGTGGGACCGAGCACCAGTGTCGTCACAAGTGACGTCACGAGCGACGGCGCGGCTATATAAGCACGTCAATTACAACCACACGAACCTACAAATCCTTAATCTGTCCCATCCTCTGTTATGCCAGTCCCGCCTGGATATCTGCCCCCCCCCCCCCCAAATTCCCTCCAGATCCTTGAGCCTCATGCACTCCGCCTTGCCTTCCGTATACACCTTGTAAGTAGGCTGTTTAGGTTTTCTTATTGGTAACGCCACATAGCGCTCTGTATGAAAAATGACTGGCTGTGCTGTGTGCAGTCTGTGGCTAGTTTGCATTGTTGTCTGCCATTGTAGCGTTGGGCAGTTGGCTGTTAACAGCGCCTAGCGTTGCGCAGTTGGAGGTGAGCCGCCAGCAGTGGTGGATGTGGGGAGAGAAATGGCGGAGTTTTGAAATTTGTAAAAATGGATGTCATGAGCTGCTGTGTATATTATGACTTTTGATGACTATTAAGGTAAATACATTGTTTGTTCTCTATTAAAATCTTTCATTTGCTAACTATGCCTATCAGTAGTTAGTGCCTTCAGTAGTTTGAATCTTTTATTTAGCTGGCAGTAGTGGCGCTCGCTGTATTGCAGTAGTTCGAGCAACGAAGATTTTTGGTGAGGTAAGTGATTTGTGAAAGGTACAGGTTAATGTCAGTCAGGGCCATTCCTTTGTAGGGACTTCTGAAAGTCAGATTGCGTTGCGCTAAAAAAATATTGTGTGTCAGTTTAAGCACAGTCATGTATAATTGTTCTAAGGGGACGTTTCATATGGCGACCCTTAGCCGAGGATACCTCACTGGAATCTTCTGATTTTTTCTTGTAGTTTGTGTAATTAGTGTAGCTATTGTTTATTGCTAGCGCGTAATTGTAGAGAGAATCTCCTTTGTAGTTGCAGTCTTTTATTGTTGTACAGTAAAACAGTTGTGGTATGCATGTAGATTTGCACCAAGTATTTCGCAGCTGCGCTTGCAATTAACTACATATTATTTTCAGTGCTATGTTAATGTGTTCCCCTATTTTTGCTCTTCAAATTGTGTTTTTGTGTGTTGTCGTGTGAAATATTGTGACAATAATGGCGTGTGAAAAACGTAACACCAGGCTCCAAAGTAAACTGAGAAATAATAGTGACGACGAGCGTAGCTTATCAGCACCACTATTTCTACAAGGACTGCAGTGGGTCTGCACCTCTGGTGGCCCGCCAACACCGTAAACTCTACCAGGACTTCAGTGGGTCTACTCTGTGATGACCTACCTACCAATATTCTTCAAAACTTCGAATGACTCTGCTGTGGGTTTACTCTGTTGTGGCCCATTACCTGTATGCATGTCGAGAGCCAGCACTGTCTTTCCGTTGGAAGGACAACACTACTTCTTCAAGACTGCATGGAAATCCACTACTTCTGTGTGCAATTTCTTTTACTAATGAGACTTTGTGAAAAAAGACTGTAATTACTATTATGATGAATGATCAGGACTATCTTTGTGGACTGTGAGAAAATTTTAGCTTTTGACAAACATTGTATCAATAAGTATGTGCATTTGATTTCTTTGTTATTGTAATTATGCAAAATTTAATCAAATCATTATTGGCCACTGCCCAAAACAATTTGTAAAATTTTTTGTGGGGAGCATGGGGGCTATGTAAGTAGGCTGTTTAGGTTTTGATATTGGTAACGCCACGTAGCGCTCTGTATGAAAAATGACTGGCTGTGCTGTGTGCAGTCTGTGGCTAGTTTGCATTGTTGTCTGCCATTGTAGCGTTGGGCAGTTGGCTGTTAACAGCGCCTTTGTAGGGATTTCTGAAAGTCAGATTGCGTTGCGCTAAAAAAATATTGTGTGTCAGTTTAAGCACAGTCATGTATAATTGTTCTAAGGGGACGTTTCAACCTCCCGTCCCCCATGCGGATCCTCTATGACCTCATTCCTTTCCCCCATCTGCTCCTATTCCTCGAACATGTCCGCATACTCTACACCTTGCGCCGCCTTGATCCCCCTCACCCCCTGGTTGCTCCTCTCATCTCCCATCCCCGCCCCCTGCCACGTCTTCACTGTTGTGTCCCCCCTACCCTCCATCTCTACACCCTTCATCTCCTTTCCCAAGGTGGCTTCCATCAATTCCCCCTCCCGGATGATGCCCTCTCTCCATCCATTTATCCCTCCTATCAACTCCGATCCTCATCCCCCCCTCCTTTCCTCCATCCTTGGTTTCCTCCCCACCCCCTTTCGTTTTTCCTCTCCTCCCTCCTTGTTTTCTCCCTCATCTGTCCAGGTCCATCCCATCCCCCCCCCCCCCCCCCCCCCGCATCAGACCTAGGCTCTGGTGTGTCCTCTTTGTGCCGACATTTTAGTGCAGTGTTTACAGTGAGTGTTCAGTGTTGTGTGTCTTTTCCGAAGTGCTGCGAACGGCCATAATACTGTCACTGGGTGTGATTTTACAGAAACCAGACTGTCGCCATGTTTTTTAATTGTCTGTCTACTATGTTACCTGTCTGCATCCTGTGTATTCTTATTCGCTTTGCCAACCCTTTGCTTTATGTATTAACTTTCCCCAATTTTCCGCCGTTTTACAATTTAAGTCCCCGTTTTATCGCCTGCTTTTATTGTTTCTTAACTTCTCCCTACATTTTAAAAAGTCTGTAGGCTGCAGAGCAGCGTAATAAGCTGCTGCCAGCCCGCCCTGTTCGGAGGAATCGAAATACAATAAAAGAAAAAAAAAACATACGACAGTCATCCACTTGACAATGCAGAGGAGATCTCTACCGAAAACTCGTGGGCAGTAAACCACCTGACGCGGCTTGAAACCCGAGAATGTTTTATTAACGGATATCGAAGCGAAAGCACGCATTCGTACAGAAAAACTCTGCCTTGCACACGGATTCCATGTAACAGTTTCTTCATCCCTCTTGTAACTTCTACGCCGTTCAGAAGGTGCGTGTGGTTGAAATATTCATTTTCTTGATGGACGTTTTATTTTTTGGATGATCGCTGGCCCCATGTTGGCGTGATCAAACAGAGATCTCGCTGCATCCATGAAGCGAGCCATGAATTCTCCTGGAGAAAAAGCGCAGAGCCCACTATGAAATACGACCCCCCCCCCCCCCATCAGCCCCAAGCTATCAAGTCCATGTAACACATAAATCATAATACCGTACACTTACGTATACGAAACATGTAAGTTTCACAAATCGGACCGGGATACGAAAATCGTAAATACTACTCTCTAAATAACCTCTTTACCATGATCTGGCGGAACATACGACAGTGCAGATACATTATCCACATTGACCAGGGGTACCTGCTCACCACCGTAATTATCTGTTCATTAAACAGCAGCGACTAGCTGAAAGTTTTATAAAATTCAGTGAATATTTCGGGCAGCTTAAATATGTGATGTAGGTGACGTTAGGATCAACGTAATAATTTTGACGATCTGCATACTGTCGTTGGAGTCACGAACGAGGGGGGTCGAATTTAGGCTTGTTCTGCGCACCTACGTCACACATTGTCCGACAGCCAATGAGCTTTCAGTAGTGTTCTGAGCGCTCTGCTCTTAATGCCGTAGCTAATGCGAGCATTAAACGTTTTCGTAGCGAGTTGTTTAGTGAATTTTTATTCTATTTGTTTCGAGTTGTCATCGCTCATGTTAGTGGTAAGTGATATATTCCGCATAATCAAGCGAGAGACGTTCGTAGGATACACGCTTTGTTCAAGCGGAAAGCATTCGCATAGAATCGTCAACAACGCAATCCTTGTTTGAGTCTCGACATGCGCGAACCGCCATTGTTCGTGGATCAGACAATAACAAGTACATCTTTTTGTACATAATTCTTTCGCCTTTTATCGGATTGGCTAACGCTGACATCATTTTGTCACCTGTAAACGCAACCTCCAGTATTTAAGAAATAGCTGCACTGCTATCTCCAGCAGTTGACTCTCATCATTCAGCGGCCCCTGCTCCGCGTACAGCCATTGTCAGTCAGTATTGGTATATCTGTGTTTTGTAATCTTATAGCTAATTTTAAGTTTCTTTATGGGTCTCTCCTATTTATATCCTGATCCTATTACAAAGCTCCGAAGATCATAATGTGAGGCTCGAAACCGCCTTTGCGATCTAGATTGTTTTGTAATTAACATGATATATTCTATTTTGAGTGCTGACTTTCTCCAGAAATGTTATAAAAAATAAAGTATTTTTTGTCTGTTGTAAAGCATGATCGGCCATCGTGCGTCAAATTTCACGCGGGCCGGGTGCAGGGGCCGCATGCGGCCCAAGTCTCGGCCTGTCTCGGCTTTGATCGGTACCTCTCGCAAGTGCTCGGTACAGAACTACATTTTTATCTTAGCACAGTGGTGCAGCAAATTTCCGTCAGCATGACCTTCTTCAGTCGGCAGAATCGTGGTGTCAGAGCTTTTACCCTTCTCTGTTTTTTAATGGTAAAAAAGAAGTTGACATGTCCAATGGCTGTTTCCACAGAAAGAGGCAGTCAAGCGATCTGTCTTCACAAACCTTTAAAAATGAATGCGAATGACAGAAGAGGAGTATAAGAATTCTCAATATCTATTACACAATTTTTTTAATGAGTTCCTCTCCGAATCTTTTCATATCAGAGTAGCAGTTGCACTCTACGTTCTCGATTATTTGCTGGATCTCTGTCTTCCTCTACAGATTTTACCCTCCAAGCTCCCTCTAGCACCATGGAAATTACCAAATGGTTCAAATGGCTCTAAACACTATGGGACTTAAAATCTGAGGTCATCAGTCCTATAGACTTAGAACTACTTAAACCTAACTAAGCTAATGACATCACACACATCCATTCCAGAGGCAGGATTCGAACCTGCGACAGTAACAGCAGCGCGGTTCCGGACTGAAGCGTCTAGAACCGCTCGGCCACAGCGGCCGCCTGGAAATTATCCCTTGATGCCTTAACAGACGTCCTATCATGCTGTGTCTGCTTCTTGTCAGTCTTTTCCATATCTTCCTTTGCTCTCCGATTCTTCGCAGAGCCTCCTCATTCTTTGCCTTATCAGTCCACATAATTTTCAACATTCTTCTGTAGTACCACATCTCAAATGCTTCTGTTCTCGTTCTGAGTTTCCCATAGTCCATGTCTCACTGCCATACAATGGTGCGCACCAAATGTACATTCTCACAAATTTATTCCTTACTTTAAAATCTATGTTTGATACTAACAGACTTCCCTTGGCCAGGAATGCCTTTTTCGCCAGTGCTACACTAACAAGGGAATCTCCCCATCGCACCCCCCTCAGATTTAGTTATAAGTTGGCAGAGTGGATACGCCTTGAAAAACTGAACACAGATCAATCGAGAAAACAGGAAGAAGTTATGTGGAACTATGAAAATAATAAGCAAAATACACAAACTGAGTAGTCCATGTGAGATAAGCAATATCAAGGAGAATGTCAGCGTAGGAGCGCCATCGTCCCGTGGTTAGCGTGAGCAGCTGTGAAACGAGAGGTCCTTGGTTCAAGTCTTCCCTCGCGTGAAACTTTTAATTTTTTGTTTTCAGAAAATTATATGTGTCCGTCTGTCCGTCCGATGCGATCACTTTTTTGGGAGTGATAATCACATCCACAAGAAAACCTAAATCGGGCAAGGTAGAAGAATCTTTTTACCCATTCGCCAAGTGTACAAGTTGGGTGGGTCGACAACATATTACTGTCATATGACGCACATGCCGTCACCATTATCGTATAGAAGATATCAGACGTGTTTTCCTGTGGAGGAATCGGTTGACCTATGACCTTGCGATCAAATGTTTTCGGTTCCCATTGGAGAGGCACGTCCTTTCGTCTACTAATCGCACGGTTTTGCGGTACGGTCGCAAAACACAGACACTAAACTTATTACAGTGAACAGTGACGTCAATGAACGAACGGACAGATCATAACTTTGCGAAAATAGAGAAAGTAGATTTTTCACTCGAGGGAGGACTTGAACCAAGGCTCACGCTAAGCACGGGACCACGGCGCTCCTGAACTTCCGTCGTCCATGTTGTTGCCTATCTTGCGCAAGGACTACTCAGTTTGTACATTTTGCTTATTTTTTTCGTAGTTCCACACAACTTCTTCCTGTTTTCTCGATTGATCTGTGTTCAGTTTTTCAAGGCCTATCCACTGTTCCAGCTTATAACTAAATCTGAGGGGGGTGTGATGGGGAGGTTCCCTTGTAAGAGGAAAGCTGTGAGACACTTAGCGAATCATGGAATTTACATCAGAAAGACAGGTTAGAGGACACAGGATGGAGACTGTTTACTGCTGTTGACAGAACTTTCGTCTCTGTTGAGTTCGTAGTTGAGTGTGACAGTGAAGTTATCTGGTCGCATATAACGTGTCCAAATGAAACCAAGCTAATTTCTGGAAGATTTTTCCCGTCATACGTTCCGCTTTTACAGTTCTAGAGTCTTTCAAAGAATGTCTACTGTCAGTAGCGCGTAAATACGCAGATCATGCATTACTAGTTGGAGGCGACTTTAATCTACTGAGTATAGAATGGGATACCTATCGATTCATTGCAGGGGGTTCAGACTGCCATGCGAAGTACTTTTGAACACGTTTTCTTAAACTGTGTTGAGCAGTTTGTTCGTCAGCCCACACGCAATGGAAGTATCTTAGACAGTGTAGATACAATCGACAACGTCAGTAGATTAGAGTTCGTGATGTCATTCTAGCAACTATGGTTGTGAAAGTTAATAAATCAGTTAAGAAGGCCAGGAGAGTACTCCTCCTAAAAAGAGCAAATAAGTAGAATAGTTGTTAGCATGTCAGACAGTGAACAGGTATCACTTAATTCCAGTAAGATGGACTTCAAGGAATTATGGGTAAAGTTTAAGCAGGTTGTAAATTGTGGTCCGGATAATTACGTGTCCTATCAGTAGATTAAGGACGGAAAAGACTCACCATAGTTTGATAACGAGATTCGGAAAATGGTGAGGAAGTAGAGGCAATCACGGTTCAAAAGAGCACACGCAGATGAAGACAATCAAATTTGAGAAGAGATTAATACGTCTGTGAATAGACCTATGTGCGAAGCATACAAGTACTACCACCGTCATACCTCAGCAAAAGATGTGGCACAGAAACCGAGAAAATTCTGATCCTACGTAAATTTGCTGAATGGGTCTAACTCTTCCATCCAGTCACTTGTTGACCAGTCTGGTGTGGCAACTGAAAACAGCAAAATGAAGGCCGAAGTCTTAAATTCCACATTCAAGAAATAATAGAAAAACATACCGTATTCGACCAAGATTAAATTACCTAATGGACGATATAATAATAAGCATCCTTGGTGTTCAAAACAAATAGGTCACCAGGACCGGAGGGAATCCCAGTTCGGTTTTTCAAAGAGTACTCTACGGCATTAGCCTCTTACCTCGCTTGCATTTGCTGCGAATCTCTCCCAGCGCAAAGTCCCAACCGAGTGGGAAAAAACGCAGATGACTCCTGTATGTAAGAAGGGAAGAAGAACGGACCCACAAAATTACAGAAAAAATATCCCTAACATCGGTTTCCTGCAGAATCCTTGAAAATATTCTCATTTCGAACATAAATATTATTGTGACCGAGAAGCTTATGTACACGAATCAGTGTGGTTTTAGGAAGCATTGCTCTAGCAAAACTCAACTACACCTGTTCTGACGTGATATATTGCGACCTATGGATGAATGGCAACAGACAGATTCCATATTTCTAGATTTCCGGAAAGCGTTTGACACGGTACCGCATTGCAGACTATTAAAGAAGTTCAGAGCATATTAAATATAGTCACATATATGGGTGGCTCAAAGACTTTTTGAGTTATATAACAGAATATGTTGTCCTCGACGGCGAGTGTTCATCAGAGACAAGGATGTCGTCGGAGTGCCTCAGGGAAGTATGATAGGATTGCTGGTGTTCTC